>NW_006768818.1:395525-635565 GCF_000204055.1 Melampsora larici-populina 98AG31
AGGCATACAGGCTTTTGGGCGGGCCCACCTTCTTTTCAAGATTTTTAGGCGCACCTTACGCCTAGGCGCGTTATTTTTTTTTGCACCCCCATCCTGAATTGAGGCATGATATGGTTGAAGGACTAAGTACATGTAGTATGTGATTACATAAGAGTATTGTACATAGCAGGCCAGTCTAGGGCTGTGACCCGACCCTGTGAGTTCATGGCTGGCACCAACGCAGCAACAGATACGGTACTGGTATCGTACCTGCAATACCAGTACCGTACCTGAGGAGACGGTACTGCAAAGAGGTAGTACCCAGTACCGTACCCTGGATCAGATACAGTACTGAGTACCGTAACCCTGGGTTGAGATTGCCTTATGCCTCCAAAGCCAGTACCGTACCCCTTTCAAGAGGTAGGTACGGTACTGTACCGGTACCTGATTGGCAAATGCCGGTACGGTACAGTGTCGTACCTAGGCAGGTACCACTTGGTACTGTGGCAAGTACCTCTTTGGTACTGTGACCAAGCAGCCATTTTATTGACCAAAAATCAAAAGAAGACAAAAAGAACATGTTCAAAGTGATAAACAAAAATAAGAATAGTAACAAACAAAATTGCATCAGTGGTGCCACTTGACAAACAGGACAAAGGCTATCAAGTCCCTTGGTGCTTCAGTACCATTCAGAAACAGGTACGGTACGGTACAGTACCTGGGTTCCCGGTACTAGTCCAAAGCAGTACCCAGTGCCGTAACTGTGTGTCAGGTACAATACTGAGTACCGTACCTGAAAATAAAAATGGGTCTTGAGCCCCTCCAGTATTGTACCTGGCACCAAGTTACGGTACTCCCGGTACGGTACTGAGCAAAACAGATACGGTACGGTACAATACCGGTACCAGTAGGGTATCTGTTGCTGCGTTGCTGGCACTGGGGCCAAGTTCAGCCCTGAGTGAGCCCAATGACCTCCAAAAACAGCTCAGGGTAAACCAGGGCCGGTAGGAGAAAAAAGGGTCAGCACCCCGGCGGAGTCAGGCTCTCAGGCCGCCTGAAGTGCCCACAGGGCCATATTCAACTATCATCAAGCCAAATTTAGATGCCCCAGGGCAGGTACTGTCAGATCTGTGAAAGTCATCAAGAGTTGGCTGAGCGGCACTGGGTCCGGGTCACAGCCCTAGGCCAGTCCAAGGGGAAAAATTCCAAACTTCAAAATCAAAAATCGAAAAATGGTTGGCAGACACCCCATGTCTTGTCTTCTGTATTAGCCCCAGGTTTGTCATAGGTTTTCTAGCTTGTCTGGAGTTGCCCTTGAGTATTCCACTACATATGTAGTGCAGCTTGCAGTGAAAGAAAACCCACAAACAGTTGTAAGAGACATCCTTCTTTGTCCAACCCTGTTCTATTGTTCTTGGTTTGGCAAACTTTCTGTGCACCTTATTGCTTTTTCTTTGTGTTTACTTTTTTCCTCTGTAGCCTGATGTAGTGCCACTGCCTATAGCTCAGCATCCTATATGTTGCTCACAATACCTGGTGCTTTTTTTACTGTGGTCCTCAGTTTAGGATATGAAAATTCAACATTGGGACACAGCCAAAAATTGATTTACACCCCATCATACATAAATCACCAATAACCTTCACATGTTCAATTTCAATTTAATCGTACTGCAATTTCCTTGGATCCAATTGCTCCCCAACCACTGTCTTTTATCAATCCAGCCAACTTTGCCTGCTAACTTTGTCTAGAAATCTACCAAACTCACCATGTTCCTTCAATCTTATTGATTCACCTCACCATCAAATTTCAACATCAAACTCTTATTCCTCTAAGGTCAAGCCTTGCAATGTGAATGTAGCAAGTAGCTTTCCAAGCCAAACATGGCAACCAACTCATAACAATGAAAAAGAAACTTGAAGTGGAGAAAAGTCTCAACTAAGAAAACATTTAATTAGTGTTTGTCAACCTACAGACAAATTAAAAGCAATGTCAATATCCTCTTTCAAAGCAAACTCCTATTTATCTATAAATTTACAATATTTGACCCTTGATTTATACAGTTTGAAACTTTCAATAGTAACTCTGCTCAAGAACAAACCAATTCAAATCAAATTCAACCCCTGGATGCAATGCAACAAAAAAGTTACAAGCTCAAGGATGGTTTTATACAATGGGTCATGCAAGCACTGTGTGAATATTCCACAGACAATTTTGTTTTGGCAAAGTTTTTAGAGAACTTCATTGAAGGTGAGTATGAATCATTATACTACTTTGGATCAAAGCTGACATGGCTGTCTGTAGAAACAAAAGGATGCAATTATCCTAGTTATATCAAAGCGGCACAATCAAAAACAACCAAATCAAAACCAAGTACAACTTTTATATGAAAATTCAATCACCTGCCAATATCAAGGTGATACTTAGTCCAAACTAATTGTAGCTTGAGTGTTGAACTTTGTGTAGAGGCACCTTGCAATGATTAAATGGGAGTCAACAAGTAATTGAAACATGAGCATTATTCTTATGTGTAACCACCAGATAATTTGTGGGCACTGCTACTGATTGCTTTTACTACTCTAATCACACTGTATTCAATGACTACAAAACAGCAAGTGCTTGTTAAAATTTGTACAATTGATAAAACACATTTCCCTCTCTGTCACAAGAAAATATTGGACAAGCTTCTTGATCACCTCCAAGGATTCCTGACACTAAACCGTTCAATTTCTGTGAGGTGATGTTGTGACAATCAGCCTGGGTGGATTTATTTTCATGATCTGTGGAATTTTGAGGTTTGGTTGCTCATTCCACTGCGTGATTAGAATAGTTGAAGTAAGTTGGAAATTGAGGTGGTGCCACTGCGGGCACACCTGCATAGTCTCTTTTTTAATCATAAGGTAATGAGATATAGCAGGTGGAAAAAGTATCCAGCCAAAATTTACGGCTCCTATGTCAATTTTTTTTGGATATGATATCAGTCCTTCTCTTGCCGGCTTGCTTGCCCACAGGGGCATAGTTGGGTTAGCAGTTCCAAGAAGGGATGATAAATTCAGCAGGAACTTTCTGCAACAATCATCTCGAAAAGCTCATTATACACCACATATCCACCAATGTGGACACCACGGTTAGGCCAAGGGATTGAGGGGCACTAAACATTCACATTTATATTTGAAGTGCTATGCACCATGTAAATATCCTTGTAGCACTTTGATGTGCACACACAGGTCTTTCCTTAGACCTGGTAAATACCCATCAAAGAGGTACCACAACAGGCACATCTTCCCCTTATCAACTGTGGCGTTGACGGTCAGTTGACCCCAGATGAAGACAAAGAATTCTGCAGATCCTATAAATAAATCAATATTCACAAAGTTTGCTCAACAACACTCTCAGTCTAAATCCAACCAAAATACTTTCAGATTTATTTCAAAACTCTCCGTGTGTGCATGTCAACCTGCTACAGGGCCATTTACATGGTGGTGAGTCCTTTTGCTTCCTCCCATCCCTGAGTTTTTACTCAATTCTCAGCTTTAATTTCATGTTTGTTCAACAAACCCATTCTATCAATCTCCTTTCCTCTCAATCAATCCATTAAACCAATCAAAATAATTGAGTATAATGTTTGTCTTCCTTCTTATTTTCTAAAACTTTTCAGATCTTAATGGGGTTTTTGACAACTTCCTTATCCATAACCCAAATTTATATGTCCTGATCAATACAACCAAAAAGGATATCAGCGGCCTTGGCTGTTTGTGAGCTTGGTTAGTTTCAGTGCCAGGGGTCTTGACAACACAAGTGGCATAGGAAGAGCTTTGAAATTGATGGATTGTTGAAGTCCATCTGTCATCATGGTGCAATTACATCTCTGGACCCTTTGACATAGTTGCTCTTGGCTAACTTTGAAAAGTTTACCCTAATAGAGCTAGTGTTCTCAGTTGACATGACAGTCAAGGTTGAGAAGATGTGATGGTGGTTGGATGGCAAAGGTTTCACAGTATGAAGATGTGTGAGAATAGAAGAAAAAAAATTGTATTATTGTGTTTACTGTAGCTCTGGCCTCATACCCAAAAAAAATCCAGGTACTTGTGCAAGTCCTCCGGTAAAGGATCAAATCAGGCAATAGTCTAATGAAGGTAGACTCTCTGATGATCCACCATTAACATAGATGCCTTGGGTTGTGGAATCTGAGGCATCATCAGATGCAAACACTCGTACAGATCTTGTCCAAGGATTTGAGTCCAAAGATACCTCCAATTGAAAAATCCAAGGCAAAGTTGCTGGATGTGATAGATAAGCACAATAACTGATGTATACTCTTGGATGATCAAAAGAAGCACAATCTATGAAAGAAGATTGTAGCATAACAAAAGATTTGAGTTTGATTACAAGAGAGAAATAAAACAACAAGAACAATAAGTAATACCTGGTAATGAATCAGAGCAGACAATAATCTGATGAAGGTAGACTCCTGGATGAACAAAAGAAGCACAATATATGAAAAGCGATTATAGCACAACAAAAGATTTGAGTTTGATAGGGAGGAAGAGATGTCGTGTCAGGATCATGAAATAAGAGAAACATATATACAATGCGCATCTAAGTAAACCACATCTATACTTGTCCTGCGCCTAAGTGATCACTTTGTGATCCCAATTATAAATAAATATGTTGATATAGTAGAAAAGTGATACAAACTTGATGAAAGAAAAAAAGCCTCTCCATTATGTTACAAAAATAAAAGATCAAGTCAAAATCTTCTTCAAACATGACTAATAGATGTTGAAGCAGTACTTTCACCTCTAGATTGATGATTACGTAATAAATCTTGAACATCTTCAGCAGATAAACCTGATTTCAAAAATCCATAACCTGATCTATAATCACGTGTATCGAGTAATGGAATATTAGAAGTAGAAAAGATAAATTCGGACGGATCTGGTGGTGCCCGAGCCCTGGGGAAAAAAGAAAAACAAACGGACGTTAGTGAGCCTTCTTGGGTTACGGATATGAGAAAGGTCAAGAAAGACTTACGTGATTTTTGCAAGCTCAGGAGCAATCAGATGATGACAAAAATGATCCATATCCAAATCATTCAAATCTAATGTTCAAAAAAGCCATATGAATACATAAGTAGATAATCTTTGAAAAATCCAAAAACAAAAGCCAGAAAAGAAATAAAAAAAGTGAGGAGACGAACCATATCCAAATGGATTCTCGATTTCGTCACCAACTCTCAAAAAACCAAGAAAAGCAATTCCAACAAGAGCGGTAGCAGGGATGGTAATAAATCCAAAAGAAGTTACTAGTTGAAGTGGTAATAATAAAAGATAACCCCAAGTGACTAATTTCAAATGTACAATATAACCAAATGGGATTGGAGTGGTTAGAATTCTTTCTAAATTAGTCAATGCATCTGTTAGAGGTTGGACACCAGTTATGAGTGCATTCGCTGCAGAGGGACTAAATGAATACCAAAGTGAAACGGTCAGGATGAGGTTGACAGATAGGGTTGAGATGCAGAGCTTACTCGAGAACCTGGCGACGGTGAAGTTGAGCAACATAGCTATCGATATGCCAAATGATCTCAAGTGGAATGTTATCTTCATGTATCACTCTAGAATTAATTCCTCTCCGGCGACGCAGGCCGGCAACATTCCGTGTGCCCTAATTGACATGTCAGATTCTCAGCCTTTTTGTTGACACGTTACGTTCCGAAAAGAAGCTTACCTTCCAGAGGGCTCGGGGGATGGCCAAGAATGGAAATCGCTCAACCCATCGCTCATGAGGTGGATTATGAGCTGGTAGGAGGTCACGATCAGCTTTGAACGGATCAAGAGGTACAGCTCCCTTGCATTTCATTGGACGTCTTTGTTGTTCAGAATTATGTAATCTTTCTTCGCCAACTTGTTCATTATGACGAACTTCAAGAATAGTAAAGTCCGATCGGGGTGACTCGCTTCCTCGATTCTCATTCACCTTGACATCAAATTTCAGCGCATATCCATTAATTGAAGGCGAATTTTGAGCACAGTGGGCAGTAGTGAAGCCTAAGTCGAGTCTCTCGACGGGATGGCCAGACGGAAAAGCATACTTGGGTAAGAGACATGCTAGATCTGATAGTGAATACAGTTCAAATACTTCAGTAAGGGAATCATCAACTCTTGACACTAGCACACTGGTACGTACGGTATAAATCCTCGTAGTAAATCCCATATTCTAATGGAAGAATAACATCGTATGGTAATCATTTAATATCAAGGACACCATAACGGTTAGAATATAAGTTCGATATCCTAACTTACCTCCACGGAGGTGATGCTTCAAGCTGACAGCAAACCCTTCAATCAAGTTGATAATAGTCTTCTTCTCAATGATCGACCTCAAACGCTATGATCAAATCCACTTGAAAATATAAGCAAGACATCTTCAAAATGGTGTATTTTTTTTTGGGAAACTCTGACTACTAACCTCTTCTTCTGTGGGCAGATAATTTGGATCGTGTGGTCTAAGTGCATTAGGAACATGAATCCAAATGAGACGAGCAAGGTTACGACCACCAAGAATGATCGAGGACCATTGCTGTCGACCATCATTGTATCGTTCGTATGCACCTATCAGTAGCGAAATTAAATTTCAGTTCATAATAAGTCGTGAAGATTTTCGTACTTGGTGGTGAGAATGATTAGACATACTGGAGGTTCGATAAGATACTACGAAACCAATCACAGTTCCTTTGGTTCAAAATTTTCGATGATTTCATCATCGAGATCAAAATGATTAGACGTTTTACGTTGGTAATGCAAGCCGTACTACGCGAACAAACATACCGAGTACGTTTACGATGGTTGGTGGCTGATTTCATCGAGCAAAAGAGTTATGATCGACATGAACAACTGAACCCAATGTCGTGTTCTAGATGCAAGTTTACGTGACGCGACTGACCAATTGAAGCGAAGTTACATCGTGATGTAGGATAGCGATGGTACTCAGGGTAGCCCAGACCGTGAGAAAGGCAATCTGTTACACGATTTGATAAAGCATATCATCAGCCTAGATTTATATGAGGTGTTCGACTCCCTCAAGATGATTTGGAAGCAAAATCACGCTAGGCCAGAGTCTCCAGATGGTCAACGCCTTTACAAAAGTTAGTGCTGAGGGACTGAGGAAGGCAAAACAGATCAGGGTTTGACATTAATGAGATTTGAGGTGATAATATGATACTGAATCTTACGCTCGAAATGGATTTAGTAAAATCTGTTCTCTTTCTATTTCCCTTTTGTGATGAAACGGTGCAAAACCGAGTGTGGGTACTTGTTGATATATAATCGAAGACATCGCCTCCAACCTGGTATTCGAGTTTTTTAAAGAAATGGTCAGCCGTGTTTTTGAAGGTACCAACTTGTAACGCTGCTTTTTTATGGGCGGAGGCCGGTGGGGTGACCGTGTCAGTGTGGCTCACACTGACAGGTGCAAACCAATCAGTCGAGGAAGTGCCAGATCATCATCGTGCATCTACCAATTCCACGGTCCTTTGTGCCGTAAATGACATTAGCATGCTTCCATATAATACTTTAAGAGCATGAGCGCAATTTACATTTTCCAAAAATCACCCTCCTGCGCGCGCCAAAGCTGAAAGGTCACGCAGCTGGCTATGGTTTTTCGACAAATTTGGTTTCGCAAGTTGTTCGAGGTTCTATTTGGGCTCATCCGAAAAATCTGGAACCGATGCTTTCGCAAGCTTTGGGCAACACTTGTACATGTGCAGGCCTCTTTGGTCTAAATGTGTCTTTTTCTTGATCAAAGTGAACAGTATCAATGGGGCTTGGGACCTTGGGTAGGTGAGGAGAAGATGTGGCTACTCTAGGTGGCCCTGGGGCCTGAAGTGTTTCTTCCCCAAACCGCGAAAGCAAGACTTGAAAGGAAACAAAAGAAGATGGAAGGAAAGTGTAAACTTCCAAAGTCCCTCCCCCTCACCCAAGGTTCACGAGTACAATTTTTGCCTTAGAACAGCAACATGTTGGACTACGTTGGTGCCCGTCCATTACGAATGTTCCACACAAGAATACAACAAGTGTAACGAAATCCAAGATGAATGGCATCGTTCAACTGATTAACCGGATGAGAAGCTCCCCATAATTTTTTTCGATGAAAGTCGCGTCAGGTCATATTCATGGAAGTAATAGAATGATGACTTAAATTGTAAAGGTTATCAGCCATTTTTGGGGGTCTTGAAGTGTATGTTGAGTTGGATGTAGCAATTGCAGTCACCTCAGACACATCTTTGGCTAACCAGCTGAAGGTATCAATCAACTTCAACCAGGATTGTCACGTTTGTTAGCTCATATATAGACTAAGAGCAATGAGACTGTGGCCAAACAGTTCGCTACGTTTGAAAAGTGAAGGCCAGGCACTAGATCTTGACACCTGCTTTTTACTACTAATAGTTGAATAAACAGAAGGTTTCAAATGACTCCCCCACTGCCCACATTAAAGAGGTTCCCAGATGGGAATATAGGTTGTAGGGATCAGACCGCCATTGTGATATATGTAGTCACAAAGGCTGTCTGATTCCTACGACCCATATTCCCAGAGAAATCGAGGCATTGTGCAACCCATCAGGCCGGCCCGCAAAACTGACCAGCACGGGTCATTTCACATGTATTGACAAACCTAATTTGTATTTGATTTGTATTTGACATCCCCTGCGTGTCCCACGCCTCGATTCATCCTGATGCGGGATACTCTCAACAAATTCAAATTTGATTCATAGCAACCCCTAAATGTAACAACTTATTCTTCGTTATCAACCTTCCATGAACTCGCGATATATCGACATTTGCCAATTACCATTACTATACCCATTGTTTCTTAATGGGTATTTGCCAGCGGCAAATAGACGTGCAACAACGCTCAAAACAACGCACACACATCAGACGATGTGACTTTATCACCCAAAAAAAACACCTCGTGCAATGAATCCAACAAAACGTTCCATTTGAGCTTTCCACATGCGCAATGCATCTTACATGACGGGCTAATTCTAAGCGGATGAAATCCTCACCTCGCGAATACGTCCGCGGAGAAAAATGTAAGGTTGATGAGATCATATACACATCAATAGCCTGAAACCGATTTGTGTTTTCCTCCTGCCTTTAAGAATTGGAGGACCTTTAAAAGATATTTTATGAATATCTTTTAACCACCTTTCCAATCACTTTTTATATTACCAACTGCAAGGCCTCCTACATCTCGTCGTTTTTGAGATCGAGATCTTTGTGTTCATTACCAAAGTCTTAGACACTCAGCCAACGAACCATGCTTATCAAAGCCCTTATTTCACGGCTAGCCACATTGTACCCCGACACGTACGAGGACTTGACGCTAAGGCAGCTTGTATCTTTTGTCAATCTCTCCGCCGACTTTTTGAAGAGGAACAACGGCGCTCACAAAATGACGGCTTTACATGGGCCAGTGGAGCTTCTGAACCATTGCCTCGACCCCCAACAAACCACTGAGACATGGAGTCGGCTATGGTTGTTGACATATAAACACCTACCCTCCTGCCAGTATGACCCCCATATGATCAAGAAATATGGGATTCCATTGGAAGACCGACCACCACAAGACGTACTCATCATTCCAGAACGGACTTTCAGACCCCCCACAAACCACTGCTTCCAATGCATCGATTGCGAGACAGGCGAGCCCGAGCGACTGATGATCAGGCCTCACGTATTTGCGTATCTATTCGACATTGACGGCATTGAAACCGTGCAATACTTCCCTATGTACTGCCGCGGTAAGCCAACATCATTGTATAATTCCTTTTCATACAACTACTGAAACCATTTACCCCCGATGGTGTTTTAACTCAGGGTGTAACTCAACTTATACACCTTGTTACCTTTGCCAGGATGAATACCGGGAATATTACTCCGCCAAAGAAGGACAACCAAGAGATTACTTTCAGGTCTCGCAGCGCTACTTCATGACCCACCGCCTTGCCGATCACTTCAATCATTTACAAATGCAAGGCGTGTAAGCAAATTTCAAACACGCTGTGGCCTCAATCGTCACTGAAATAGACACATTTTCCATAACAGCGTCAGCATATACAATGTATTTTGCATTTACAATCGCGCACACGCGGCCCACAACACCACTTACTTGAATGATTTCCGCGACAACCAGTTCACCCGAAAAATTAGTCCCAACATATGCTCGCTTGGCCTTGACATCCACCGTCTGATGAAAAGCACCAATGCACGAGGTGTGCGCTTGAAGAGTGATGTGCATGGCATGGACAACCGCAGATTCCATAATGCCATGAAAAAACACCTGAAATGGCTTCAAGAGGAGGGTACCTCATTTCAATCGCATGTGTGCTTGTTGTGCTGCGAATTTGAACCCACAGGTAACGTTGAAGAAGCCCGAGGTGAGTCGTAATACACATAGCCCGCTTTTTGCTGTAACAATCCTAACACTGCACTTCAGTAATGCGTGCCATGGTGACCGACGGGATCACAATAGGTCATTGGTGTTGCAGCGTATCCGAAGAGCAAATCAAACACTACGACCCACATTCAACACTCAACTACTGCGAAGAGCCTCTCAATAACGTGAATGATCGGTATTGTCTAAGACACCTTCGCTTACTCAAGAAGACATGTCAGGTGCAACCCTGTGTCAAACCAGTCCAGAAAGATTCCGACACGTTGTAGAACTTAAAGCTCAACAAGAGCTTTACAGAGCTTAAAGAGGGATAATCTACTAATAAAGTATCTAGTAGAAGTTGCCTAAGACTGCCTCTTTGAAAGAATCAACACGGGGTTTTGCTGAATTCTTT
Source organism: Melampsora larici-populina 98AG31 (assembly GCF_000204055.1). Taxonomy (NCBI): domain Eukaryota; kingdom Fungi; phylum Basidiomycota; class Pucciniomycetes; order Pucciniales; family Melampsoraceae; genus Melampsora; species Melampsora laricis-populina. The sequence goes on from NW_006768818.1 coordinate 406,352, forward strand.
GGGATAAGGCACCAGAGAAAGTTGTCTCAATACTTAATTCAAGTATTATTCCCGTGATTTTTAATTATAAAGAAATCTCAACACTATTGTAGTGTTATTCCAATTTGAACACAATAAAACACAATTTTAATTACTAGCAAAGCAACAATCACTTTGATTGTTATTCCAATGAAGACTTGTAGTCTTATCACACGTAAAGAAATCTCTCCTTTGATGTAAAGGGGCAATTTAGTGAGCTTAGTACTGGTAAAGTAATTTAATAATGATTAAAAACACTCTAACAAAAGTATAAGATGAGTAAAAAGGGGAACAAAGGCCCGTAAAATCCTTAACAATAGTATATAACTCTCCAACAACCTTCAACAATGGTCAACAACCTCCAAAAACCCTCAAAAACCGTCAAAATCAACAGAGTATCCTCCAATGTAATCATATGATGTCATAAAGATTATTGTTTGTAATGATTCAAGGCGTGAATTTGATCAATTGATGTAGATAAATGATGAACAGATCTTCTTATGATGAATACAGGTGATTTTTTCCTAATATTCATAGCTGAAATCCATTTTTGGAATTACGAATTTTTTGTAAGGTTGTTCAATTTTGTATTACTATAGCTCATTTAATAGCCCTCGTGATTCTGATCATTTATCACCCCTATATCACCTATTTCTGATGTGTGATGAATAAGTTATTGAGTTGTAAAGATTGCAAAAATAAAGTTTTGTCATGTAAATGTCACATGTAACCTCCAAATTCGAAATTCACTCCAGTTTCTTTGTTGCCTTATAACTTTTTCACTACTCCTCCGCTACTAATGATTTAAAGGTTGTACATTATGAAACCAATGATTTTGCGTCGAATGAACTATCACACACCTAATTCTGACAAGTTTTACCATATGTAATTAACTGAAAACTCCCATTTTTGATGAATTTTGACTATTTTCACGTCTAATAATGATTTTCCTTCTATCAAAAGATCATTCCACAGCACTCCAATCAATCACACAGCATTAAAATCCTTCTGAAAAACTCTTGGCACAATCAATCCATCAATGACATCACTACACAGGAATTAATACCATAGTACCTTTCTTCGAAATTTCCCTTTTCTTGAATAACTTCACACCTCCCTTATCAATCCTCATGATTAAGGTTGCTGATGACTAATATGATCCTTCTCTTTCACAATAAAACCTTCCTGAACCAATATCTCTTCTAATAATAAGCTAAAAACCATTTTCCAAAATTTCATACCCATATTTTCGAATTTTTCTCCAACTTTCTTAATATTCTTCTTATTCTTCCATTCTTTTCATAACAGTTTCCATTCCTAAAGATCCAAACTAAATGTTCTTCTTCCTCAAATCTCCTCTTACTAATTCTCCTAATTTGATTTTCACTCTTTTACTATTTTTATTGATCTTTTCGAATTTTTCTTTACTCTTAAATATTCTTATCAATTGCTTATGTAAATATGTCAGGGTGGCAAGTCTCTATATGAGCCTGTAAGGTCTAGACTTACTAGGTTCGAGGCCCTGACTGCTATTTCTCTGGTTACGAGGAATAGGTATGGTAGTAACACTACAAGATGTTTCACAAGGGATATCGAGACGGGTAAGTACTCTAATCCTTCAGCGTGATTTTGGAGAGATAGCGGCTTACCGAGGTTTTCGGTTGAAGGTTGGTCACACCTAAGCCGGTTCGGATCCTACTAGACAAGTCTAGAAGGTAGCCTGTTGGGAACAGGGATCTCGTCAGCTGAGCGATGACGGATCAAGATCAATAGACCAGAAGAATTCCAACTAACTAGTAGAAGGATGGAGCCTTATCCAGGCGTGGACTTCGAGCTGTTGGCTAGGATTAAGGACTGGGAAGCAGAGGCTCCGGAGGCGATAATCCAAGGGAACTAACAGGAATACGGACAGATAAGGGGCTTCAGTATGAAGCAGAGAACTGATTAGATAAGCGTAGGGGAAAGGATTTCCTCAGGCTTCAGGATCAAGAGTGGAACTAACGGGTGATTCTAAAGATTCTAGAAAACGAGTATAGTTGGGCTCTTGACAGGTGTTTTCGGGATAGAAATATCTATACGAAAGTAAGTAAGTTGAATCAGATGCCTTCTCTTCTTCCTGTCGAGAAGGTCGTATTTATACCCTTTCTCTCGACTGCCAGCTTGTGGTTGCTGATATGCTGCGTTTGAACTTGCTTCGTGGGCGCCCACGTTAGTTAGTTGGTTGGTAGGAACGGCTCCTGTTGCCTCATCTGTTTGAAGGACATTAGGTCGAGAGGCTCGTCGTCTCTTCTACGGCTGTTGATTTCATCTCAGCCTCCTTCCCTTTTGGGAAGGGTGACTTATGTCTTGTACTCGTGCTAGGGGCCTTGGAGTCTTGTGGGTTTCACACTTGGTATTCCTTCGTGATGTGGTTCGCGGTCTTTGACACTAGACCTATAAGTTGTAATTCTTTCATTATGCTTTTATTGGGTTTGGGGTCTTTGAAACTAGACCTTAAGTTGTATCTATTTTTATGTTATTTATTAATTATTGCTCAATCTCTTCTTGGAGTACCTTTGGCTCTTCCATCGGAAGGCTCGGGTGCTGACACTCCCCAACCACAAGGAGAGTCACACTCTCTTATGCGCTCTATACTTCCGCAGTATGGCTGAAGAATTAGGTATGTCTTTTGCTTCTAACCATTTGTCTTCATCCGCGTGCTTTCCTTTGAACCTTGCTAGGTATAAACGAGTGTCTCTGCCGTTCAGTCTGACAAGTTTCTCCTGTATTACAGATTTAATAGCTCCCACCGGCTCTTCTTCAACGGGTAGTTCCGGCTCCGGCGGTTGTTCCCTGTTAGGGAACTTATCTTTGTCAGACGATTCATACTTTTTCAACAGCGACACTGGGAAAGTGGGGTGCTTCCGCGCAATCGCTCCGGTCGGAATAACTTCCACAGCATTGCTGCCGTGTAGCGCTTTTATGACATATGGTCCAATAAATGGATCCCTCAGTTTCCTTGGCCCCTTGAGGTTCGTGAAGTGTGCTGTAGAGATTAGTACCAAGTCTCCTACTTGGAAGCTTGGTTCTTGGTGTGTCTTATCCCATCTTGATTTGTTGTACTCCACTGAGGCTTGAATGCACTCTGTCGCGTGTTGTCGCGCTTTTTCAAGCATGTGGTGAAAGCTAACAGATGTCGGGTGGAAGGTAGAGTCCTTTGGACGTAGTAGTTTACTTGGTGTTCGGATGTTAAAACCTCGCTCGATCTCGAAGGGCGATTTCCCTGTGGTGCTGTGCGTGCTAGTATTATATGCTATCTCCAGTGCTGGTAAGAGACTCTTCCAGTCATGTGTATAGCCGTCGGGGTCCTTGAATTCCAACCCAAATCCGCAATACGTTCGGATCAGGGATTGCATGCTTTGGATCATCCGCTCTGCGAGTCCGTCTGTTTGCGCGTGGTGGGCGGTTGACATTGCTAATTTTGTCCCAGAAAGACTAAAAAGACCTTTCCAGAAATCCGAGGTGAATTTAGGGTCTCGGTCACTGATGATGACCCTAGGGAGACCCGAATCACATACTATCCGTTCCCAGAATAGCATTGCTACATCCATGGCTGTCGCGTCTTTATGGCACGGCAAAAACCTGCATCTCTTTGAAAATCTATCCACCACGACTAACACGCAGTCGACATTGTCGTGTCCCGCTGGAGGAAGCCCGCTTACAAAGTCCATGTTTATGACTTCCCAGGGGACTGTGGGTTCGTCTATTTTCTGAAGAAGTCCCAGTCTTTTCCCAGTAGCTTTATTCGATTTTTGGCATCTGTCGCAAGATGCCACGTACTGCTCCGTCAGCGTCCTCCATTCCGGCCACCAGGCCGTTTGCTTGACCCGGTCAATGGTCCTATCGGTACACAGGTGTCCTGCCATGATATCGTCGTGGCAAATTTTTAATATGTCTGTCTTCATATCCGTGGATGTGATCACCATCACGCAGGAGTGTTTCTCCCGATGATACAGTACGCCGCTGAGTAAGGTGAATCGTCCTTCATCAAAGGATTTTTTCCACTTTCCGTCTAACGTTGTTGACAGGGGCAAGTTCTTGTGATCTTGCTTCAGAATTTCGATAAGTTTCATGGTATTTGGCTCCAACATGTAGTCTTCTTTGACTTTATCAAAGAATTCGTCTGAGAGATCGCAAATGCTGATCCCCATAATGTGGAGGTCTCTCGTACTGTCTTCAGGATCCCATGCTGGGTTTTGCGCGTCGTTGTTAAGTGCCATGCGGCTAAGTGCGTCGGCATTTTCATGCTTCCTCCCTTCTCGGTGTGTGATGGTCATGCACGACCTGTACTCTTGGATGGCTATTTGCCAACGCAACATGTGCCTATTAGGCGTTTTCATATTTAGCAAGGATTTCAAGGCCGTACAATCTGTAATTACTTCGAAATTTGCACCATCAAGGTAGTAATGGAATTTTTCCAGGGCCCAGACTAGGCATAAATTCTCAAGTTGTGTCGCTCCGTAGTTCAACTCAGACTGTTTCAATTTCCTCGAGATACAACTAATCAGTCCCTCTACTGGTTTGCCGTTGATGACTTGGGTTTGTTGTAGAGTTGCTCCCAGCCCGTCAAAACTGGCGTCAACGTAGACCTTAAACGGAAGCTTGAAATCTGCATGGAGCAAGAAAGGTGCTTCTGTAAGCTTTTGTTTCAGTGCTTTCCATGAAGCTACTCTATCCTCGGTCATCTCAAAAGTAACACCTTTTTGTAAGAGTTTGTACAACGGTCCACTTACTTTGGCGAAGCCTTCCAAGTGCGACCTATAGTAATTCGCGAATCCCAAGAAGGATTGCACCTCTTTCACCGATTGTGGTATGGGCAGCTTGAGGACTGCTGCGACTTTATTCTGATCTACTGCGATCCAAAGTCCTGAGACCACATGTCCCAACGCTTTCAGCTCTTGGAAGGCAAAGTTGGTCTTATTCAACGAGATCGTCAAACCCATCCGGATTAGTCGTTTAAAGACCCACTCTAGTTTGACCAAGTGTTCTTCCCAGGTCTTGGAAAAAACTATAATATCGTCGATGTAAACTATCATCCATCCTTCACTTAACTCGGCCGCGAATTCTGTGTCCATAGTTCGTTGAAAATGTGATGGCGCTGTCTTAATTCCCATTGGCATTTTCAAGAACTCGTGAATTCCCCTATGCGAGATAATCCTAAGGTATTTTCTACTCTGTTTCTCCACCACGTTCTGATGGAAGCTTTTCATCGCATCCATCGTCGTAATGTACAGCGCCTCGCTAAGGTTTGTCAAGCAGTGATGGATCCTAGGCATCGGGTACCTGTCTGGAACCGTAAAGGTGTTCAGCGCTCTGAAGTCACCGCACATGCGTGACTTTCCATTATGCCACACAATGATAACGGGGGTTGTAATATCTACCTCCTCATCCGCGCCTACTTTCCGTATAATCTGCAGGCGGAGTAGTTCGTCAATGTGTTTATCGATTTCGTCCCTGCTCCTGGGACTCGCGGGATAAGCTTGCTTTTTCAGCACTGGTGGGTATGGTTTATCCACCGTGAGCTTAATTGTCATCTCATGACCTTTGATTGTCCCTATTGGGTTCTCGCCGTATGCAAACGCTTTTTTATGGGATCTCACTAGTTTATTCAGGTCGTTTAGCTCTGACGCTTTCAATCTTGGGGATATATTGCATAGGTTGTACGCTTTCTCGAATTCTTTATCCGTGTCCTGCGTAATCGCTTCTATACGATTCTCTCTAAGGGAGTTCAGAAGAAATTTCTTTTTCTTGTTTTCATTGCCTATAGTAAAGTATTTCTCCTTGCTATGGACAATATCTATCCCGTACAATCGCAAATACTCGCCTCCTAGGATTAGATAGTTAGATGTTGCATTGTCCATCACCACGAACTCAGGTTGAATCCGAATGGATCCCAATCTGTGTGGAAAAGTGAGTGGTAACTCTATCACTCCCAGAGGCGTAAGGCTTGTACTGCATCCTCTGAAGGTCATTCTGCTCGGAGGCATGATCCTATCTTCCCATCCCGGAAGGATTCTCGACAAGTATTTTTTACCTACAATGGAACACGCGGCGCCGCTATCGAGCAGGACATGTACCTTCGACTTGTTTTCTAGCAATGCTGGTGTTACACAGTGGTCCCCTAATGTATGGGCTTTGCCCTTCTCTGGCTTCGACATCATCAGTCTCGCATCTGAAACCTGCTTAGACGCTTCATCCCACTCCTGGGGTATTGCTGCTTGTGACTGAAGCTCAGCGATGTCTAGGTTCCCATCGGGTTCCACTGTTATAGTGGCTATTTCGCTTGTCCCTTCTGAAGAGGAGTAACACGGCGATAATTCATATTCTCTCTCAAGCGATCCAATGTAACATCGTGGGTTATATCCCAGATGAAGCGTAAATCCGAATTCGCTCAAATCTCTGCTTCCTAGTACCAGATAATCTATATGTTGATCCGTGGTCACTACAAATTTAGTCATAAGCAGACAAGGGTTCCAAGTGTGTTCGATTTTAATAGGAAGGGCTAGTTCTCCCAGTATTTCCGAATCGTAATCCTGATTCTCAATCGCGGTTGAACGGGTGTCCGCCGCCCATGTTCGCCAACATACGTTCAGCACTCTGGTAGAGGCCATCGAAGGTCTCAGACCTGTGTCCAACAACATCTTACATCGGATACCGTTCACGGAGACCGTCAAAAAGGTTCTTGTTTCTGGCACATCCAGTATCGTTCTGGGTATTTCTATAGGAGGAGCAGTTGAAATCGCGTTTTCCGAGATCCGTAAGTTGGTAGCGAGCTGCTGTAGGGTTATCCCCGCGCTTTCTGTAAGTGTATTTTCTACATCCAACGTGTTTCCTGTATGGCTTTCGGTTTCTGAGATATTCAGATCTTCGGCTATCCTGAACATGTCTACGTTCCCTACACAGAAGTCAACGTCCTCCTCTTCCGTCGTGCTCTCGGAGTCTTGTGACCTACTTCCTTGTAGCTCACCTTCATCGCTGATCTGCGGTTCCGCATCCACTGCGTTGATCTTTTTCTCGAATGAGAACTTCTTCCCGTCTTTTGTTTTAAAGGGTGGCTTTTTGCCTTCTCCATTCTCTGGTTTCCCGTCCTTACCTCCGCGGTAGTCTCTGTTTCTATACTCTTTGTTACTATAATTCTTATAGTCTCTGAATTTCGAGTTGCCAAGCTGGACCTGCTTGATGTTTTCCGCTTTCTTAAAGCGACGGCCGATGGAGGTGTGCGTTACCACATCTTCAAAGATGTTGACAAACGCTTCGAAGTCCGAATATTCGCGTATCCTGGACTGAACTGCGTGTTCTATATCGCCGTCGCATAGACCTAAAATCTTATCAATTTGTTCTCTAACGCTCAGCGTGGGCCAAGCCGCTTCCATTCTCCTTCTCTGGAGTAGGAGCCATGCTACCGGCTTGTCTTTATGTTCCCAGCTGAACACATCTCGGTCGAAAGCTGTACTCATTTTCCTTTTCCATAGGGGTGTCCCAAAATGCTCTTTGATGATCTCGCGCCACTCGGGCCAACTACGTGCGCCTACTGCTTTCCGCTTGTTGGTATACCAAGCTCTTGCTGAGTCTGTCAAGATGATACCTAGCTTACACGTGATAAGGTGATCTGGCATTTTTGAATCTTCCGCGTTATTGTCGATCCATTCGATCCATTCCAAATGATTGTATTCTCCTTCTCCGGAAAATTTTGGCCAATCTTTGGCCGGGAGGTAATCCTTCCTCATTTGCTTCACAATATCCGCATCCGGAGACGCGTTATTCGCTTGGACTGGGAGTGTTGTGTCCCTGTCATACCCTTCCATTGTGCGCCGGTGGTTTGTTACTAGCTCGTGAGCAAAAGGATTATTACTTAGTGATGGTCCCTTATCGAACACACCGTTAGGTTCCGGTAACTGTTCTTCGCTGTCTTTTTTAGCGGTTGATTTGTCCAGCATCGATACTATCCTGGACACATTCCTATTGGTAGCTAGATTCATCTGAGCTTGCTCATCGAATTTTTCCCCTAATCTACACATCAGCTCCCCCAAATGGTGGCTATGCGTTTCAATCAGTTGCTGATTCGTAACCACCTGGTTGATTAGCAATCTTTCGATTTCGTCTTGATGTTTGGTCCATGCCGCACCTACATCCGCACAGCTGCATTTAAACATGATTATCGTTTCTTTGATATCCTCAAAGTTTACACTCATCTCGTCGTTCAGGATGTTCAAACAAAAATCCCATTTTTCGTTCAATTTGGATATACCTTCGTTGAACTTTTCTTCCATGATTTTCTGCATTGTTGCGAACCTTGTATCTAGGTCTTCCTGATGGTCTTTCCATGAGTGGATGGACTCTGCCGATAAGCTTTCTGTTTGTAGTCTTAGCTTCTTAAATTTCTCGCTAAGGCTAAAATTTTTATCTTGTGAAATGGGACTTAGGTCATGCGACGTATTTCTCAGAAGGCCTGGTAACACGAAAGGGGACGCTCTTGTTTTAGCGTCCGCTATCCCTGTATCCTCAAGTTTCCTCACGTGCTCTGTCTTCTTGGCTTCGGCAGGTGCGTGGGTTTTCGCATGAAAAGGCTCAATTTCTCTCATGTTCTCACTAAGGCTCACGCTCTTTGGCTCGGTCATCGTTTTGGGTCTCATTTCTAAAGCATTTGTTCTTCTGTTCAGGCGTGTAGGAACGGTAAATACAGGGACAACAAGTTTTGGGGGTACAACTTCGCTAATTATACGGTGCGATGAAAGAAAAGGACTTGGTGTCATAAGCACTGTATTACTCATTGTTGGGGTTCCTTGGGGTTCTCCTGATGTTGCTTTGGGTGATTCTTGCCCTTGTTCTTCGAGCCCTTGATGCCTTTCATGGCTCGGTAGTACGCTCGGCTGAATGACAACATTTGTTGCATGTTGCGGGCTTCTTCCTCTGCTTGAGGAGGTTTCTGGTACGGGGCGTTGTTCGAACGTTGGGTTTGGGTTCTCGAGGGTCCGGCCGTTGAGGATGCTTGCGCCGGAGGGGGAGGTGTTTGTTTGACATGCTGGTCCCGTCCGATGAAGCCGTTGTGGGTTCTCGCTAGCAACTTCTGCTCCTCCACGAATGGATCCCACTGCGTGTTCATCACTTTCTTGAACTCGTCCCCCATCAAGATCACCAAGGTCTCGTGAGTTGACTTCCACAATTTCAGATAGATCATGATACTGCGGGTGTTGTTGGGGTTCGAGGTCTGAGCGCTGAGCCAATTCTGGAAGTTGTGGTCGTGCAGCTTCATGATCTGTTGTACCTGAGCTTTGTCCTGCTCCACTTGCAAGTCCGGTGGTGGATGCTCTGCTGGGTGGTCTGAATCCATGAGGACGTCTTGGTTGGCTGCCAACGGAGTTGGATCGACGGATTGAGTCACTGTAGTTTGGCCGTCCGACGGTTTCTTCAAGATCTTTAACCCGGCTAGACTTTCTGGGTGCCATGGTAAGAAGATTTCGTAATTGGATTAGAAATGGTAGAGTATCAAACTAAAAGGAGTCTATCTTCGATCTTTTGACGAAGAAAAAACGGAAAAAAAAGAACGGTCCTGAACCAGTACTTACTAGTCACCCCTGTGGCTGTAGTAATCGGTATCTCCCCAGTACTCGGTGTGGAGGTAGGGGTCTGGACTGCGTTGCCTTGGTCGCTCGTCGACGATGAGGTGGGGGTTATTTCTCCCTCCTGGTGGACCGGGGTCTGCTGCGTTGACTTGTGCACTTAGTACACAGCGTCAAAAGGAACGGCGAGAGAAGGAAACGAAAGGCAACAAGCGAAAAAAAGTATGTGTTTTTTTTTTTTAGGATAAAAAAAAAAGGTAGTTTTTAATCAGACTTTTTTTTTTTATTGTTGAAAGAAAGAACGAAAATTTAAAATAACTAACTCGAGCGTGTTTTCAAGTTCGGTAAGTAGCTCTCTGATTTGGTTCCAGATCTCTCTGAGTTCCGCTATCCTTTCTTCGGTGGTGAAGTTTCGTAACGGAATTTTGAAAACCTAAAAAAGGGAGTAGTAACTAAACTTTCTGTGTCTTGGGTTTCTACGCACGATGAGGCCCCCAATTGTCAGGGTGGCAAGTCTCTATATGAGCCTGTAAGGTCTAGACTTACTAGGTTCGAGGCCCTGACTGCTATTTCTCTGGTTACGAGGAATAGGTATGGTAGTAACACTACAAGATGTTTCACAAGGGATATCGAGACGGGTAAGTACTCTAATCCTTCAGCGTGATTTTGGAGAGATAGCGGCTTACCGAGGTTTTCGGTTGAAGGTTGGTCACACCTAAGCCGGTTCGGATCCTACTAGACAAGTCTAGAAGGTAGCCTGTTGGGAACAGGGATCTCGTCAGCTGAGCGATGACGGATCAAGATCAATAGACCAGAAGAATTCCAACTAACTAGTAGAAGGATGGAGCCTTATCCAGGCGTGGACTTCGAGCTGTTGGCTAGGATTAAGGACTGGGAAGCAGAGGCTCCGGAGGCGATAATCCAAGGGAACTAACAGGAATACGGACAGATAAGGGGCTTCAGTATGAAGCAGAGAACTGATTAGATAAGCGTAGGGGAAAGGATTTCCTCAGGCTTCAGGATCAAGAGTGGAACTAACGGGTGATTCTAAAGATTCTAGAAAACGAGTATAGTTGGGCTCTTGACAGGTGTTTTCGGGATAGAAAGATCTATACGAAAGTAAGTAAGTTGAATCAGATGCCTTCTCTTCTTCCTGTCGAGAAGGTCGTATTTATACCCTTTCTCTCGACTGCCAGCTTGTGGTTGCTGATATGCTGCGTTTGAACTTGCTTCGTGGGCGCCCACGTTAGTTAGTTGGTTGGTAGGAACGGCTCCTGTTGCCTCATCTGTTTGAAGGACATTAGGTCGAGAGGCTCGTCGTCTCTTCTACGGCTGTTGATTTCATCTCAGCCTCCTTCCCTTTTGGGAAGGGTGACTTATGTCTTGTACTCGTGCTAGGGGCCTTGGAGTCTTGTGGGTTTCACACTTGGTATTCCTTCGTGATGTGGTTCGCGGTCTTTGACACTAGACCTATAAGTTGTAATTCTTTCATTATGCTTTTATTGGGTTTGGGGTCTTTGAAACTAGACCTTAAGTTGTATCTATTTTTATGTTATTTATTAATTATTGCTCAATCTCTTCTTGGAGTACCTTTGGCTCTTCCATCGGAAGGCTCGGGTGCTGACAAAATATATGATTTGAAAGATAATGAAATGAAGATTATAAATCAACTTTGATAGCCTTGATTACTAATAACTTCAATAATAATAGTGCCTTTGACCAAAAACTCGAGTTTTCACATAATTTTTAAATTTTTTGCTTAAGTAGAGATCTTGCTCACCACAACGTGTGAAAATGCTGAACATATCAAAGCCTTTGCCGACTTCAAGATGCGCAACCAATCTCTATTTGGCCTTCGCAGGAGGTTAAATCGGCCCCACACCAATCTTCACCTCGATCCTACTGCAATAATGATGGATGACACTGGCGAAGCAGACATCACCGAAAAAGCACTAATGCTTGCCGACGTCGAGGAACGCGAGCACGAAAGCGCTCGAGATGGTGGCGAATCCAATAAATTCAAAAAACCTGTGATTATAGCACATAGTAAGACACATAACAAGCAGCTGATGGTTGCACCTTGTGGGATGATCATCGCACGAAAGACGTTTTACAAATCCAAAGGAGTTTCCAAAGTGAAGGTACAGCAAAGCTTACATTCTCTTTTGATCATTCTATGTTTTGTTAATTGCTTCATTGATCATTCAACAGGACTGGATCCGAGAAGTATTCCCTAAAGAAATGCCACAGGTTGTATTTTATGACAATGCGTGCGGGCTTTACTCTCATATACAAAGCAGCAAAGAAGATCGCGAAGCATTTCGCAACACCCTCCTCCCTGTCGACGCTTTCCACATCAAGTCTCACAAGGACTCTCATAAAACCTGCAAAATCAACAACGACCCAGAACTTTTTCCAGAACTCAAAAGAGGTGGCAAGTGGAAATTCAATTCCTCAGCTGCAGAGATCATCAACACCTGGTTTGGAAGCTTTGATTCTATTTGTTGGAACATGACTCACACAAAGTACAATTTCTTTTTGGAAGAGATGATACTTTTACATAACGAGCGCTTGCTCGAAAGATTAAAAACCAAGAAAGGGATGGTTTTCTGCGGAAATGTTGATTATCAGACTTATACTAAGCCCACAGTCCCCGTAACAACAAGTTAGACTATTCATAAGTAGACTTCACATTTGCTTTATCCTTTGTTCATGTTGTCCATTTGCTACTCTTTTTGTTACAATCATCCGCGATAACGTTTTTTTTTTCTGTGTAATTAAGTTGCCATGCCGTTTACTTGTTTGTAGTTCTCGTCCGTTTACTTGTTTGTACTTCTCATAAATGATGATCAACACATGAACATGCGCAACTCATCCGCTGCAGGATCTTGCTTTTCACATTCTAGATGTCAAGTTCCGACAACTTACTTGCCATTTGAAAGCGATCACGGTCTTACACGGATAGACAATTCTTCACTCTTACGGAAAGTGTGATGTCATACGGAAAGTGTGATGTCATAAGGAAAGTGTGATGCACTAACAAGCGTACGAGGTGGTCAATTGTATAAAGTACAAACGGACTCTCTCCTCTCTCTTTTCATTCCTCTCACTTTCTCATTCTCAGATTGAGCATCAAACTTCTTTCTTTGTTAACCAACAAATCACCGTACCAATGCCTTCCCCGTCGATCATTGATGCAGATGCGGGTACGTACAAACGCACTCTCTCCTCTCTCTGGTCAATCCTCTCACTTCGTCATTGGCATCAAACTTCTTTCATTGTTAACCAATGAATCACCGTACCAATGCCTTTTTCCCTTTGATCATTGATGCAGATGCGGGTACAACCCCTCCCACCTTACTCATAGAGGCCAACAACAGCGACCAGAAAGGCAGCGTAGCTTGGTCTGTCTCTGCCAACTCTTCTGCACATGTTGCCCCTACCGTGATCGATCTCACTGGTAGCGACCACGATCACAGCAGCGAAATTCTTCACGATCACAGCAGCAGCGATCTTCTTCCTCCATCCATAATCCGACCATTGATTTTAAACCCTAGTGGCGTTGTTCAACCTGACGAAGACCCCGTCCTTGCTGGCCTCAAAGATAGCATTCAAAGTATCAGTATGAACGAAGTATCGGGTACATTTTATTTGTCTACCTTCAATATGAGATATAAACTTACTGATATTGCTTTTATTCCCGAAGTTCCAAATGTGTCGACGCAGTCTCAATCCAACACAGAAGGTTTCAAAGTTCCGTACTACGAAGATTTGGAAAACTTGGGGGTGAAAGAGGAGGGTCGTCTTTACCGCGTAGAGGAAAAGACGTTTCAACAAGACTCGCCTTATTACGACGAATACGAATTTGTCTCCCTTTTGAAAGACAGCATCTACTACAAATGCTTTGACAAAGTCACGGTTAATGTCAGAGACAATGCTGATATGTACCATTGTAGGATCTATCTCGATCACCGAGAGGCCAAAGGTTGGTATTTTCTCAAATACGAAGACACGTGGGCCCGTTTGGAATCACAAGGACGCGCGCAATGTTTCGAGCGTGCTCTGAGTTCTCGAGACGCGAGAATGGTACTGGCTAGGTTTAAAGACGAACTTTTTAAAAGAACCAGGAACGAGCGCGGAAAGATCAACCCAGTGCACCTGCTATGGCACGGCCTTGCGGAAGCTATGAAGGTTAGTACCTAACTTCATTCATCTTTGCCACCGCCGTATTAACACCCTTTCCTTCCACTTCAGGTTCAGCCTTGTCATGTTGTGCAATGTGCAGGTTCCAAATACGAAGATGAACCTCGTTGGATGGTAATTGAGGGTGTCAACGAAGAGAGTACCCATCGCTTTATATACGAATATGGTTTTAACATTCAGCCGATGGAACCGCATAACTGGACAGACCTAATTAATGCATTTGTTCACTTCACTTACCAATTAAGTGGTGGCAAGTCTTTGATAGCCAAACTCAATGGTGACGCACGTGGTCAAATTACCAACGTGGTAATTTATGACAAAGAGTATGTTTTCAATTTCATACTTCAGAAAGGGCGTGCTAATTCTGATAAATACAACAATGCATTTAGGCGCCGCCCATTTCACAGCCAAACCAGTCAAGAAATGATGGATAAGATCAAGAATGTGTTTGAAGTGCACTTTCCTTACGAGCATAAATGCAATTTGATATGCCAACATATCGGCGACCAAAAGTTAATATAGTTGTTAGTGTCTTGTAGAAGTATTTTCCTTACAACCTCCTTTCTTTGTGTTTCGAAACCACGATCAACGTGCAATCTGACAACTCTTGTGTGAGTTAAACTTATCATCCTGTCATTTTGTGATTTTGCTGGCTTTGTATGTTCAGCTTTCGCCAATTTCAGCTTGTTTTTGGAGTTTGTGTCATCGAGCGATTCTGCTTATTCTAGTTTCTTATTCAAGCAATTGCAATCTTGTTTACGTAGACTTCAGTTAGAGAATTTTGCTCATTGCTTTTTTAATCTCCGTTAGATAATGTTGTTTATGAAGTTGCCTCTTGTGTTAATTACAATCTGTCGTTTAACTTTTAGTTACTATATTTATAGCAGCAAATCATTTTATGAGTGCATGTAAGAGAGCTGGCCTCCATGCCTGTCGTATCTGGAATGTAAAATAGTCAATGCTCATTGGTCTGCGATCATTTGATCGACCAGTGGATAGCTTATCCATCACTGCGTATCTTTCTCCACCTTATGCGTTTCCATATTGTCAAGTAAGCAGCGAAGAGCAAAGAGCTTTGACACAGTCCTTTGTATCCGAGTTAAATAGCAATCATGTTTCAACATATGGCACACACACTGTTATATATGTATATCAGGTTATACATGTCAGAGCCAATATATAACATTTCATGGTTGTTTGTCTCCTTGTAAAACAATCAATAACCAAAACGGATTCATTACTAGGCAGGAATTGAGAGAACAATGGAACAGTGACACTAAGTACAACACTAATTACAATAGTTGATGAAGATATGTACTGATGTGAAGGGTGGGAAGAATACAAAATATGAGGCATCAGCAAAAGTTGAAACATAACCAACTCTTCATTCCATTGAGTCTATCCTACGCTTCTTGTTGGGCTGGTTGTTGTCTGGTTCTTTGTCCGCCTGTTCGTTTTTGCGTCTGGTGTCGATCTTTTTCCACTCGTCATTAAAAACCTTTTGTGTTTCTATCAGGGAGGACGGTCCGTTGGTAGAAATGTAAGCACTCAATCGGTCGGCGTCTACACTATTCAGCCATCTTAGATTGTTGTTGACAGTTGTTTTTGAATATGCACGGTGTGAATGAGCAAAGGTCCGAATCCAAGCCTGTCTACTTGTAAGATTAAGTGGTGGTAGCATGGCATCCATCATTTTCTTGGCATCGGACATAGTCACGCCTTCAGGCCACTTGGGTTTAGTTGCCTCGGGTTGAGGCGCAGGCGTAGGCGTAGTATCTGATCCTCCTTCTTGGTCGTCCAACAAAGGTGACTTTGGAGGCGCGGTGTCGGTGTCCATGGCCACTTCTTGATGTGGAGCATCTTGAATCATATTGAGGCCGTCTTCTTCAATTTCCATAATTCCCTCATTGTCGTGCTCAGGTGCTTGTTGTGATGATTGGGAAGGGGTGTAGTTGTCCAAGTACAGGATTCGATTTTGAGGCGCGTTCTTGCCCTTGTTGATCCTGATTGGAGTGGGGCTACCGTTTACAAATGTAACATTATAGTCGGGGTTCGTAGGGGTGATGTACTGGTAAAGTTTGGTACGTTCTTTTGTGGATCGTGTCGTGACAGAGTCAATGTGGTATTGCGCGTCTTCACAGCATTCTCGTTTGGTGCCTGGTAGGATCACTAGAACCTTGCGGAATTCGACTGGGTACTTTTCCATGGTAGTGACCGCAGTCAATGCCTGTGAACAAAGATGTATTAGTTAGTTTATGGTAGTTTGATGGATGGACTTCACTGTTGAATGGCTTACCCAGCTTTGCTCCTTGTCATTCCAAACACGAACAGTTCGATCCCACAAAGGGCCGGAAGTTGCTTCGGCCAACTGCACCAACAAGCTACATTGGTCCAATCTGAATCGCGGCCAAGAGGGTGCAGGTACTCGCCAGAGATCTGGCGCTACGGAAGTCTGCAAAGGTCATTTCTTATCAGGCTGACGTTGCTGCTTACTGTGAGTAACGTATGACAACGGATGACATACCTCCTGGCCCTTTCTGGCCCAGAACAAGATGGATATCGTTTGGTTGACTGTTTCTTCGGCTGCATTGTTGATGCGTTCGTTGGCTTGATCCTGTATGTTGACATCGCGGAAATGGCGGAAGCCGCTTCTGTTGGTAAATTGGGCGTCCACAGTCTGCCCATTTCTGGCAACAGGTACTGGAGCGGGGAGGAGGGCAGGGTCCAAATTGTCTGTGGCGGTTGGACCCTTTGCCTTGGCCTTGCGACCCTCGTCGCCGTAAGGACCGTCCTTCATTTTGCAATTGCGCTGTGTCGTGTGTGGGCGGCAGCCAGCTGACTGATCGATCAGCTCGCAACACTATACAAATTGGACTTGTTAATTAGCTAAACATCGCGTAAGTTGTTTGATGGGAAGAAAAACCGACTGACCTCGGCGCACGCATTGTTCCTGCAGCTTGCATTCCTTCGTTTTTTGTGGCATTTGGGACAATCTGTCGATGAACCTTTGGGCTGCGGCATGAGTTGATTGGGGTGAGGTAGAAACTGGGCGGCGTCTCCTAGGTTCATGGCGAGTAGGGCGTTAGAAGAGGTATGCGTTGGGTTGTTTCAATGATTTTGAGATAGTGCTTTGTTGAATGCTAAGATTTCGGAGGTGAGTTTGGGGACAAAGTAGGCTCGATAGTGACCCTTATCGTATGGGCACTGCGTGTTATAAAGATGTGGTTAATTTTTGTGCAGCGGCTGTTTGTCATAACTCTACGGTGATATGCTCACCCTGACAGCAATCGTGGCGACAAGGCCTTGTTTCTTTGGTTTAAAGTAGGTGGTTGAGTGTGGTCGGTGATGACATAGGTCCGAAGAGCAGAGAAGGCTGCTGTCTTTTTTTGCTTTAGGTAGAGGGAGTGGTAGCTGTGGGTTGAGCGCGATCAACGTGTAAGGTTTGGGGATTTGGTTTTTTGGCATGGGGAAAAGTTGAAAGGTTTTGTTAGTGTGATGAATGCGAGTTAATCAATAGCACAAGGGAATAAGGAAGGGTGACGAGCTTACTTTATGTTAAGCTTGCGGGAAACGGATTGCTATTGTACTCGATTATTAGTGATCGAACACAAAGAATCGAAATGTAGAATTTTGATCGGCGGGTTAATGGTGGGTGATCTTCGTTGTATTTCTACCTTCGCCATGTGTGTGTGCCCAGATGGTACCTATCGGGAACATGGTATCCTGTCAGTCCTTTTTCGGAGGTCACGATAATGGTACACCGAAACGAGTATGTGGGAGGCTTTGCAATGACGGATGAGGAATTACAAAATAACACTGCGTTGACGGATTGGTAATTACATATAGCTGTAGTATCAAACGTACTGACCCGCGACCCGCGACCCGCGCTGGTCAGGATCTTTGCACAGCGCTGCTATTGCTCACCATATTCCCATCTGGGAACCTCTTTAATGCTGGCAGTGCCCCCTATATATATGAGTCCCTCATTGGTTGTCTTAACCAAGGCACGACTTAAGACTTAGGTCCATGACCTTAATAGTTCTAAGTAAGTGAGGTGCCTGTACAGGGTGCGAGATCCAAAAATTCTGATCAAAGTTTTCAACCTCGAAAAACTTTCACACCCGCACCAGAAAAATTTAGTTTTAGAACCTTGTTGATCACCAATCCTCTCAAGAAATTTTATATATTCCAAATTCAAAAATTTTTTTACCTCCCACCCACCCAGCTGGAAACGGACCTGTGCCACCCCCCCAAAAAACCGAAGTTTTTTAACCGGGGTGGAAATGGTGGCGCAGACCCGGGACCGGGCTCCCCCAAACGACTCCTATCTCAGTCTGGAAAAAACAGACCAAGGTAGGAGTATCTTACGGTAGGTATATATAAAAATAGACAGCTCTATCGCAAGAGCTTAAGAGAATGGAAGGGACGCAATGGTCCACAGCTTCTTGTTGGCCGTGATGGAAGTCTTTGAGTGACTCCCCATCAAACCATACACAATTGCCATCCAAGGACTCATCATCCATGTTGGCAACACTACAACAGAAACATACAACCTACACTCAGTCACAGAAAGTAAATGTCACTCCACCAGGCCAGCACAGGCCAGAGCTACTAAAGGGGTGACATACCTTCTGTGACTACTTGTACAGATATCCTGATTTGTATCTGAGAGCGCTTTCTAGCAAGCACCTTTCTGTACTTCAATATAAACTCCCTTTGAAATCACTGAGTACTTCCACTTAAAAAGTCCTGTTACATAAAAAATGTGATCCAACTATAACAAGTACAATTGTAACATGCAAAACTGATCAAAATTCAAAGTAATCCCTTTACCTTGGTAAGTAAATACGTCCATATAGTAGAGAGAAAAAAAAACCAAGCAATACAAATGTGATGAAAGAAAACAAACGTTTCGATGAAGATAGAGAAAAGACCATCTATGAAAAATTCTATTTTTCAAACATGACTGATAGATGTTAAAGAAGTAGTTCCACCTCTAGATTGACGAGTACGTAATAATTCTTGAACATCTTGAGCTGATAAACCTGATTTTAAAAACTCATGACCTGATCTATAATCACGTGTATCAAGTAATGGAATATTAGAAGTAGAAAAAATAAATTCGGATGGATCTGGTGGTGCCCAAGCTCTAGATGGAATAAACAGAAAAAAACGGGCATGAGTCAACCTTTTGGTGATTTTGGGATATAAGGACTTTTGGAAAAGACTAACGTGATTTCTGCAAGTTCTGGAGCAATTAAATGATGACAAAAGTGATCCATATCTAAATCATTCAAATCTAATTATAAAAAACACATCATGTATTAGTCATTCTTATCCCAAAGATAAAAGTAAAGAAAAGTTAGAAGACAAACCGTATCCAAATGGATTTTCAATTTCTTCACCAACTCTCAAAAATCCAAGAAAAGCAGTTCCAACTAGAGCAGTAGCCGGGATAGTAATAAATCCAAAAGAAGTTACAAGTTGGAATGGCAGAAACAAAAGATAACCCCAAATGACTAATTTCAAATGTACAATATAACCAAATGGAATTGGAGTGGTCAAAATCCTTTCTAAAGTCGTTAATGCATCTGTTAGAAGTTGGATACCAGCTAGGAGTGCATTTGTGGTAGGTACACTGTATGGGTAGCGAAAGTGAAAGAGTCAGCGTTGGGGTCGATATATGGTTTTAAAGTGGATGAAACTTACTCTAGAGCTTTACGACGTTGGAGTCCAGCAACATAACTATCAATATACCAAATGATCTCAAGCGGGATATTATCATCATGTATCACTCGAGAATAAACTCCTTTCCGACGACGTAGGCCAGCAACATTTCGTGTACCCTGATTAAAGTCTCAAACACTTTAGTCCTCATCTCGGTATATCTGTTGAGAAAAGCGTTTTACCTTCCAGAGGGCTCGAAAGATGGTCAAGATCGGGAATCGATCAACCCATCGCTCATGAGGTGGGTTATAAGCTGGTAAGAGGTAATGATGAGGTTTGAAAGGATTGAGAGGCGCAGTTCCCTTGCGTTGCATTGGACGATTGTCTTGTTGAGCTTGAGGTAGCTTTGGCTCAGAAACTTTTTCATTGTCTACCTGATGACCAGCTTCAAACATAGAAAGGTCTGTTTGAGGTGTCTCAATCCCTCCGACCTGTTTCAAATTGTCGTTGGGTTGCCCCGTACATCCATTAATTGAAGGAGAATTTTGAGCACAGTGGGCAGTAGTGAAGCCTAAGTCGGGTCTCTCGACGGGATGTCCAGACGGAAAAGCATACTTGGGTAAGAAACATGCTAGATCTGATATTGAATAGAGTTCAAATACTTCAGTAAGGGAATCGTCAACTCTTGACACTAGCACACTGGTACGTACGGTATAAATCCTCGTAGTAAATCCCATGTTCTAATGGAAGAATACGATCGTATGGTGCTCATTCAATATCAAGGACACCATAAAAGTTGGAATATAAGTTTGATACCCAAACTGACCGCCACGGAGGTAATGCTTTAAACTAACAGCGAACCCTTCAATCAAGTTGATGATAGTTTTCTTCTCAATAATCGACCTCAGACGCTATAATCAATTCCATTCGACAATGTAAGCAAGTATCTTTGGGCTGGTGAGAATTCGTTCATGAAAAACTTGAACCACAAACTTCTTCTTCGGTTGGAAGGTCTTTCGGATCATACGGTCTAGGTGCATCAGGAACATGAAGCCAGATGAGACGAGCAAGGGACCGTCCACCAAGGATGATCGAGGACCATTGCTTTCGACCATCGTTATATCGCTCATATGCACCTATTCATAGCGACATCAAATTTCAGTCAGTAACAAGTGATTAAAATGTCAAGATGATGAGTCCTACTTGAAGTTCGATAAGATACTACGAAACCAATCACAGTTCCTATAATTCAAAGTTTTACGCGATTCATGATTGAGATGGAGGGAATTCCACATTATCAGTCCTCGATTTGGTGACGAAATCCATGCTTTTACGCGAAAAAACGTACCGAGTACAGTCAATATGGTTGGTGACTAGATTAAGTAACATGATGCAAGAGTTATCAATTTCAGGAAGAATCGAATCGAATGGCGTGTTTTAAATCCAAGTTCAGGTGACTGACCAGTTGAAGTGAAGTTACATTCCGATGTATAAGGATAACGAGAGTAGCCCAGGCCGTGAAAAAGGTAATCTGTTATCCGATTCGATAAAGCATATCTAAATCAATACAAGGTATCACGCGTTTACAAAGTCATCTCGAAACCAACTCACGCTAGGCCAGATGGTCCAGATGGTAAACGCCTTTACAAAAGAAAGTGCTGAAGGACTAACGAAAGAGTAAAACAGATAAGTATTTGATTCGAGTTGGGATTGAAGGGATATGGATCTTACGCTCGAAATGGATTCAGTAATATTTGCTCTCTTTCCGTTTCTCTTTTGTGATGAAATGGCGTCTGAGCTGGTGCCAATGGATGAGCAAGTGTAGGTAGTTGTTGATGATTCACTGAAGACATGACCTCAAGAAGGCCTGAAAACAGTCAAACTTGTGGAGTGTAAAAAATGGTCAAGGGTGGTTGATGTCCGATTTAGAACGTTGCACTTCAAACCCTCTTGCATGAAGCTAGGTGGGGAGATCGTCCCAGTTCACTGCGGCTCACAGGTGTGGCAGGTAGACGCAAATCAGCCAAAGAACATCGTCGTGCATCTACCAAGCCCACATTAACTTTAAAACGTAGAGGTTCATGTACTTAGTTTCATTTTGTAAATTCAATGCTTTGACTATGTGCATGCATACTGTTGGTTGAACTCTGGGTAGCTCAAATCCCGCAATGACACTGGGTATCATAGCCATCATGAAGACCTCACCTGGAACATCCTGGAACAGGTTGATCGAAAGAGTGTTTGAAGCTATGGTGCTGGAAAGTCTGGACTCCGAGAGGATATCCGGGTTGATTGGAAGGCAACTTAGACCTCGCATGCCGCATCTTGACAAATCTGGATTCTGCAGGGGAGACCTTCTGGAAGTGGGAAGATGGCTTCACTTGCCACAAGCTTGATACCATGATGATGTATTATGTAGTGGAAAGGTAAATAAACAACTCCTAATTTCAGCACTGAAGCTCCACATTTTATCATCCAGTTATTTCCTCTTCAACCCATGACCTGAATTGCAAGTTGGGTATGTTATTCGGCTCGGACCAAGTAAAAATGACCTTGTCTTGAGGCGAAAGATTGAAAAGTTATTTGAAGTCGACGGCACGGTGCACCAGTGGCCGAGCAGGGGGAAAAGTTGAGGAGGGAGAAGGCGTGCTCTCAAATCCCGATGTTCATATTTCGCATTCACGAGACTATCCGGTCCACACTTGATGAGCGGTACCGAGAGCTTACGGTCTGAGAGGTGTGGTGAGTGCTCCAAATAGGTTTCGCGCAGCACATACCGCTCGCACCAGTGTAGCGAACCAGCATACCTCACACATACAACCTCTTTGGACTCAGCCGATAGCACCTACGATTCACGCCCGTCCGATTGGTCACCCTTTTCATCATGGTTAGTCTTCCTTCAAACTACGAAGTCTTACTTTCAAACACTGTCACGAAGGTCTTCCTTTCAACACTTGAAAAATGCCACGCCCTGAAATCAAGAAAAAGCAAGCTATCAAGAGACTCGATTTTCATACTTTACAAATATAGCCCTTCTATGATCTATGATCTTGAAACCCCTTCGCTGGCCTTCTCTACCTAGAGATATATCGATCTTTATTACGGTGGCTGATGAGACATGAATCACCTTACTCTTCATTTTCAGGATCCCTCCGGTTCAGTCACAGTTCGCACCCGAAAATTCCTTACTAACCGTCTCTTACAAAGAAAGCAGATGGTAGTCGATATCATTCATCCTACTCGGGCCAACTTATCTAAAGATGAACTCAGGGACAAATTATCAGCCATGTACAAGGCTCCTAAAGAACAAGTGATTGTCTTTGGTTTCCGAACACAATTTGGTGGTGGAAAGAGTACTGGTTTTGCTTTGATTTATGATAACAAGGAAGCCTTGAAATTTGAGCCTAAATACAGGCTTATCAGGGTACGATCTCTTTCTCTATTTTTCTCTAGGAAAGTAAAGCGTGATCGTTTGACTTATCTTGCTGTTGTTTTCTTTAGTTTGGAATGGCAGAGAAGAAACCAGCAGTTGCCCGTAAACTCAGGAAAGAACGAAAGAACCGTGCCAAGAAGTTAGTTATCATTCACTCTCTTTGTCTGTTCCTTTTCAAACCCGCTGATTCGATCACCTTTTTTCACTTAGGTTCCGTGGTACACAAAAGAAGAAAGCCGACGCAAGTGGCAAGAAGAAATAGATATAGAAGCATTGTTAATCTCAAGGCTGTTCTACTATGCTATATTTCTATGTCCTATGAGGTCCTTGAATGCCATCTGGCTCAAAGGATCGGTTATCTCTTCCAGATCTTGGCTTTTGTGCAACTATTCTGTACACAGTTTTTACACGCTTTGTTGCATTCTTGGACAGATAACTACAGATCCTTTTCTCGCGTTACGCGTTGAGGTGATCGGGTCTAGGGGTAGGAGGTCTTTGCGAGGTCCGATTGAAAAGACGGCTTGCTGCCATGGTTTCGTCATCATCATTGACTTGAATCGAGTTACCCGATCTATTCGCCAATCATCCTCCCAAGCCTGCTTGACTCTACATCTCAAAGGATTGAAATATCCTTCATATAGGTCTTGATGCGAAGTCTGCAGTGTGTGTGGAATCGCGATTTGAAGATGTAATTGGCATCCAATCATCTTGCCAAAGTGTAGCTCGACCAGGCCTCATGACCTCTATTAGCGTTTTATACTTTGAAGGCATTCTTTCTTGAAAGGTGCAAAACGGGATGAGTTTGTGTAGTCATCCAGTATAACAACAGTTGGTCATTTATGAATTGCGTGTAGTACAACAACCTGCATAAATACCCATCAAGCCTTTTGTTTTCAAGTTCATCTTGGAACTTGTATCAATCTTTCTGCTTCTCTTTTCATAATTGATGAAGCCAGATCTACATAGCAAGATAATTGGGGTGTACGTCTAAAGAGGTTTTCTATCTGTACCCAATGTGTTTCCAAAGTGGAGAGTTTCAGTCTCACCTACGAAAAGAACCAACATTATGACGTCGTCTGAAGTGGATTATACGACACTGGGCTTTCAAACTATTAAAATCGAAATCAAAGGTTATATTGCCATCGTTTATTTGAATAGACCCACTTCACATAACTCATGGTAGGTCTTTACCTAATTGAACCTCAGATGATGCATGAAATCAGTCATACTAAAGTTTTTGGTTTTGATTTTAAACGACTTCAGGAATGTGTTAATGCAGGTAAATCAAGTTGAAAAAAGTCTGTAACAATCTCAAAATATCGTATAGATCTGATCTGATATGTTCCGGATCGTTCGAAAATAGGAAGAGTTAGTAAAAGTATACGGTTTGATAGATGAAGATAATCGAATCAAAGTAATCATCTTAAGTAGTATACCAGTAGGACGACATTTTTGTGTAGGAGCAGATTTATCTAACAGTGATTTTTCAAATCGTGGTCAAACAAATCAGAATGGAAATTCAAAATATGAACCCGAAGGTAAGTCTTTTTTAAAAACTTTTTGTGATCGATTTCGATCTATTTCTGATTTTCTTCTTCTTCTCGGCATTTACAGAGCATAGGGATACTGGTGGAAAGGCTGCATTAGCTATTTATCGTGTCAGGAAACTTACTATTGCAGCTATTAATGGTGATGCTGGTTAGAGTTTCGATCTTTTTATTGTGTCATGCGTAAGACGAAATGAGAAAAGATCATGGATCACTGCTGATTCGATTTGTTGTCCATAGTGGGAATCGGGATCACGATGGCACTTGCGGTGAGTTCGTAATCTTCGCAAAATCTTGCTAAACTTGAATCCAGACTGAGAATCATTAATTCTTATCTTTTTTATGACCATTGGGTATTTCTTTACTCTGAAATCCAACAAACTTCGATCATATCTTGAAAGTTTGATATTCGAATCGTTTGGTCGGAATCTAAAATCGGGTTTATCTTTGCAAAACGTGGTATAGCACCAGAAGCATGTAGTTCATTCTTCTTACCAAAACTAATTGGTTATTCAAAAGCATTAGAGATCTTCCTTACAGCCGAAATCATACCTGCTCATCATGCTTCACTTAAAGATCTTTTTTATCAACTAGTTGAGAATCAGAATGAAGTTTTACCCACTGCTTTGAATTTGGCTGAAAGGTTATGTAAGAACAACAGTGTGATTTCAATGGTTGCAATCAAAGTTGAGTTTCTTATATACTCCTGTTAATGAATTTCAATGATATTAAAGATGATTCCTTTTTTTTGAAATTTCATAGCAATTAGTTTGGCATTCATATTCAACACCTGAAGAACAACATTTAATTGAATCTGAATTTTTAGTTAGATTAGGTAATTCACCTGACAGTATGGAAAGTGTAAAGGCTTTTAAAGAAAAAAGGAGAACGTATTATCTATCTAAAGTACCAGATGATTTAGTGATTGAACCTTGGTGGAAAAATATTGATGTACGTTCTCGATCTGAGTGTAAACCAAAGCTATGAACCTTGGTGGAAAAATATTGATGTACGTTCTCGATCTGAGTGTAAACCAAAGCTATAATTCTTGAGTGTATCAATTTTCTGTACCTTTCAATTTTTTGATTGTAATCTGTTATAGCAATCATTGATTGATGATGTTTTTCTTGAAAGATTTTAAAAGTTGTTTCAGTAAGCTTGATGGAGTATTGTCTATTGCTTTTTAAGGTTATGATGACCAAAATGATCATCTAAAAAGGTTTCAAGGTTGAATGATACATTTTGATCCTTAATAAATGTTGTACTGCATGATCATCACTATCTATCAATACTGCACTGCAAAGAAAACTTCAAGATCTGAGTTCATGTGGATTTTTATGGCTTGTGAAATTTATGAGTTCATCAGGTTCTTGTCAAGCTGAAGCAATCATGTACTTACAAATGTTTTCTTTTGCACTGCTTCCAATAAACAAACATGAGAATTGAAAACTTTAACTTCTGGTCCGAAAGCTCGGGGACCGGGACGTCTCGGTCCCCGGGCCAGGTTCGATCAGGAGTTAAACAGTGGGCGGGGTCCAGATCGGCTATTTTAAATACCCGTGATCGAAGAGCTGTGTCACTGTTACCATAGAAGTCAAGACTTTCAGGAGCAAGACCAAACCTCAAGATGTTATAAACAAGCAACAAATTGAATTTCACAAATCCGATACTCATCAACCAGACCACAAGAAGACCAAGTGAACTAGAACCAACAAGAACGAAAGAAAGAAAGATTACAAAAAGTTTTGTTTAAGGAAAAAGCTTTCGACTTTCAAATGACATCATCAATAAATCAAGAACAAAAAGAAATCATTAATTCGTTTTTATCGATTACCAATACTACTAATTATGATTTAGCAAAATCAAGATTAGAAAGTGTTCAATGGAACTTAGATGTAAGTAAACCTTACATGCTTTTTTAAATCTATCCAATAATCACTCAACAATCAAAAATCTAATGAGGTTTTTTAATCTTTTGGGGGGGTTGGGTATGGTTAGTTTGCAATTTCTAGTTTCTTCGATTCGAAACCACCGATTTCTAGTTCTACTTCTAGTTCTAATTCTTTAAATCAAATCAATCATTATACGAACTTTAATACAGATGATTCAGAACAAAATGATACTTTAAGAAATTCAAATCGAACGAATCCTAATAAAAAGATTAATAAATCTTTTGATCCTATTAAGAGTAAAAAATCATCTAGATGGTTTGGGTTTATTTTCAGGGTGAGAATTTTCTTCATTTTTTTGGGCGGATTAATGTATCAAGATCATCGATTTTTTCTTTTACAATTTCTGATGTTTTTTTGCTTTTTCAATTTTAGTTATGGACAGGTCCTTTACGATTCTTAGCAGTACCGGTTTCATTAGTAGCAGATCTGACCTTAACCTTTGTAGGAATGTTTGGTAAGCACTCTTTTGAAACCCACCACCAGATCGTCATGATTTTGTTCTAATTCGATCTTAATACAATTTGAACATGTTTTTTGTTTTGTATACAGCAAGACTAGTTGGACTTAGATTACCATCAAGTTTACTTTATTGGTCACGATCCAAACCCAATGAATCCACCCGAACTGATCCACGTACATGTGCCGAAAGATGGATCAGAGAACTAGAAGAAGAACTCCAACTTGAAGGGGTTTCAAGTCATTCTTCTCAAGTTTCAAGCTCTTTATCTACCACGACATCTAGAAGAACTCCTATGATGAATCGTGATCGACGATTACCTGATTTCTTGGTCCTTGGGTATGATGAAGCTGTAAGGAAAGCTAAAGAAGAGCTCAAGATTCTTATGGTCGTTCTTGTTAGTGAAGAACATGATGATGTGGCTGAATTTAAGCGGTAGGTCATCGATCAATTCATTAGTTAGGTTTCGTTTGACTCGGTTTATATGATTACTGAGCTTTTGAAACTCTTGAATTAGGACCACTTTGACAAATGATGAATTACTTAAAACGATTCGACGTCATAATATCTTGGTATGGGGTGGTGATGTACGTGATCGGGATGCTTGTCAGGGTAAGTAAGCCGACGAAATTCGATCACTTGACCTTTCTCAATCACTTGGAATAGAACAAATGATCTGATTCTATCAATCCTCTGTTCTGATTTATCTGATCCAGCTGCCCAGAATCTGGAGGTGACCACATACCCTAGTATTGCGTTTGTTGCACTTCAAATAAGACAACCGGTTCTAGGTACCGGATTTGGTGTGAGTGCCACTCGAAACGGGAGCAGTACTCAACCTATCATGAGCATGATTGCAAGATTATCAGGATCATGTGAGAATGGAACATCACCTAATACGATCAACAAGTTGATCACCGAAACTATTGTTCCAAGAACCCAAGGATTCTTTCAACATTTAAGAAGCGAAAAAGACAAAAGGGAATCTGAAAGAAGGTTAAGAGAGGAACAAGATCGAGCGTATGAAGAAGCCGGAAGAAGAGATCAAGAAAGAGTTTTGGCTAAACAGATTGAATTAGAACAAACCGAATTGAAACGTAAAGAAGAGACACAAAAGGTTTTATTATTAAATGAACAGAGAGAAAAGAAAGTATTGGAAGAAGAGAAGAGATCGGTATGGAGAAGATGGGCATCGAAAGAAGTTTTACCCCAAGAACCGGATGTAAGGATCACTGAAGGTGTATTAAAGATTGGATTTAGATTAGGTGATGGAAGACGAATTGTGAGAAGGTTTTTCAAAGACACTAGTCTTGAAAGTTTATATACATTTGTAGAAATCGAATCATCATCAACAACAACAACAAGAGGAAAAGAAAGTAAACCAACTGAAGAAATTAAAGAAGAAGATTATCAATCGATCTTGAAGGGATATAAACATGAGTATAGGTTTAAATTGTCAACTGCTATGCCTAGAAGAGTTTTAAGTTTAGAGGATCGAATGAGTATTGAAGAATTTGGTGGATTGGATGGTGCTAATATTAATGTGGAAGGTAGTTTTGTTGGATCTGATGAAGAATCTGAGGAAGAAGAAGAAGAAGAAGAAGAAGAAGATTAGAATGGTTTTGGTTTGGTTTTTGTGGTTTTTTGGTTTTTGTGGGTTTTAATAGTTTTGATTTGTAGATTCGAATGAGGATTTGGTTTTGAGTTTGATTGAATTTGAATTCGAATGTAAAAATAGATTTTAGTGTTGAGGATGGATGAGTTTGAAATTATTAAAAAGCAATTGAGAAAGAAACCCATCAGATTGAGTCACTGTCTACCAATTGAAGTTGAGTACCCCTAACTAAGTCTATCTGGATTGGTTTTCAATGAAATGATCAAGTGATGGTTTTCAAGGATGAAGTGTATGCGTTCCAAGTCAAAATGGAGATTAAGATTTCAGTGATCTCTACCAAATTACCATTCACCTCATTACCATTAGTTTACCATTACCAGCATCTTCTATAAAAACTTATCATCATCCTAGAATGTCTCTTGGTCCAAAGATTTTAAATTATATTCATCATCATAGGCTTACTCGTGATGAAGAATGGACACTTGAATTAGCAAGTGAATTGATTCAACAAAGTTTTTTAAAATCTAGTTCAGTTTTATCATTCACAGAAAATCAAATCCAACTTGATCTTGAAAACCTTTGGAACGGTTTAGATTCAAATACGCAAGATTTAAATCAGATTATAGGTGATCATTGGTCGATTTCAGTTTTACAGGTTAATCAGATTAAAGAATGTTTGAAAGAACTTAGGAAACCTTTGAGTGATGAAAATGTTCAATTGTTTAATGGTAAGTCAAAATGCAATTCGATTTCAAATCAACATTCTTTTCTTGTTTTGCGGCGATGGTACCTGGTTCATTCTGATTGGATTGTTTTGGTTTTGTAGATGATTTATTTTATCAAAAGTTTCCTTACCTAGAAGATGATTTTTTACTTACTTTTACTTCAATTAAAACTAAAAGAATTCAATCTAAACTTATAAAAGATCAACTTGGAGTTAACAAACTTTTAGATTTCAAAGAAGGAAAAGGTTCAGTCAAATTCTCTTCTGAAGAAGATTTGATGGTAGAGATTTCAACTGTAGAAGAATTGATGTACGTTCTTTTTACTGTGTTCTCTTGAATTATTGTGGCTTCTAGGCTGATGTGTTTGTATCTTTTATTAGGGATATAGAACCGATTTATGACCTTGAACAGGTTATTAGTGAGAAAGAAAGGGTTTTAGAGCCATGGCTCGGATCTGAAGACTTACCAATCGAATTCAGAAGTCTATTACTCGAAGAAAGCTCAACTATAGAAACCCATATACCTGTAGGTTACGTTTTCCGTAATGCTTTAGATAATTCTTTGGTAATCAAGTGGACTGAAAGTTATTTGTTTGGTATTCCTTAGACTTGTCTGACTCCTCCAATGATGCCTAGAGAAGATGAACAAAAAGGAGTGAATTTGATCAATCAACCTACAGAAATGGCTCGGTTGGTGATTAATAGTATGGAAGAAATGGAGATGACAGATTCTCAACCCGAGCTTTCGAATGATATATGGGATGAGCTAGGTTCGTAAAACTAATTGATCCACTTTGAAATCATTCTCAGAGCGAAACCTGATAACTTTATAATAGAGCCATTCCCTTCTTTCTCAGTTACGCCACCATCAAGTCCTGCAGTTCGAAATAAAGAAAGGCCTATAAAGGTTTCAGATGAATGTTTAATACCGAAAGAAAATGAAGATGTTTTAAATTTAGTAAGATCAGACAAACCGATTTTAGAAACTATTCTTTTCCCACTTAAACATCAACATTCAAATAATAGATCAAATTCATTTGATCCATCTTTATACCTAAACTTAAGGCCATTCAGACCACTTCCATCAAAGAATCAAAAACATGGTAATAAGAATACTTTGGAATTCATGGATGTAGAAGAGACAAATAGTCATCAAGTGCTTATTGAATTGGAAACATTTTTAGAAAAATTTGATCATGAAGGAGATTATGAGAATGAGAGGTTTGAAATCCCTAACATCAACACGGGTAGTTCTCCAAAGCGCATTAAAATCAATGGTAAGGTTTTCTCAATTTGACAGTCTTAAGAAGTACAAGTGTTTTATTCTCAACTTACTTTGATCTTCTCTTATCTTCATATCAAGCTACGAAACCCGAATCACCACCTATGAGACGTAATAGCATTACTGGCATTTATCGACCCAGATTGCAAGACTTTGGACTTTCAAAAGGAGACCGACCAAACGAAGATGGAAAACAATGGTACTTACCTCTAGAATTCAACAAAGTGGAAGGATTAAAGTCACTTAATATTGATTTATCATGGACACCTTATACACTTCCTGAACCATTAACTGTAGAAAGATTAATAGATGTAGAAGAAGCGCCTCAAGGATGTATTGCAGAAATTAGTTCAACTGATAGTTTTGAAAAAGATTTAGGAGATAGTAGATCATCGATTTTATTTGATCAAGAAAATATGATTGAAGTATTAGAGATAGATCAAAAATCAAAACAAGATTTTAAATTAATAGATTTCTCTTCTTGCTCGAATTCATTTCAACCCATCATAAATCATTCAAAAGTAGATAATATTTTATATGATGAATTGAATTCTAAATCAGAATCAGTTATTGAAAGTTATTCTATAGCAGAAGAAGAAAGTTTAATAACTTCAAAGATTGAACCTACAACGGAAAATGGTTTTGTTTCTGATGATGGACGAAATGTGAGGTTTCAAGAAATCGAAATTGATGATGATAGTCCTTCAATTATGTCACTTCATATGAGTGAAGGGATCAATAATGATGATAGATCAGATTCGATTCAATCAATTTCTCCTATACCAGAACTTCATACTCCAGAAAGGCATGTTACACCGTTATCAACTTCAGTTCAAAATCCAATCAGACAAAAGGAGTTTGATCCAAATCACTATGTGGATTATTATCCTAGCTTTTTAGATCATCATACAAAACCTGCTCCACTGGGTGCTTCAACAAGCAGTGAAAATGTATCATCAAGAACCCGTTTGGAAGAAAAGATTGATTGTGAGTCGGTGGTCATTAAAGTTTACATTTCATTGTTTTTTATGAAGTTCTGATTTTTATCAAACATTTGGAAAGCCACAGACGATGAGGAGGAAGCGCGAGTGATTGGTGTCAGTGATCATGAGATGGAGGTTAGCTAACACGAACTCAGTCTCACTGATTGTGATTTCATATAGATCGACTAACCTACATTGCACCCATTAAGAAAATACCAGTTGAACTTTTCCATGAAGGAGAATCAAATGAGAACATAATCCACGATGAATCAACAAACCAATTTGATACTATATCACTTTCAATTGTAGAAGAAAACGAAATTCTTGATAATCAAAATGAAGAAAATGAATCAAGAGATTTAATTCAGTTTTCAACAAACCCTGGTACTCCAGAAAAGATTCAATCAAATTTAAAGATTCCTATTGTAAGAGAAAAACTTTCAGAACGTCTTCAACACTTTATGAAATCTCGTAAAGTGAAAAATGAAATCCAAAATTCTACGTATCAAGAAGAAATTGGATTAGAGAAAACTAACAAAGATGAAGAGAAAACAATTCGAAAGAATCTAAAATTTAATTCGACTTTACCCAGAATTTGTCCACCACCACCATTATCAATTCAAGATCAACTTTATTTACCAAATCCAATCTCAATTAATGAAGTAGAAAGTCATGAAAAGTTAATTGGATTTTATTCGATTAGGATTTCTGAAAATCGATATTTAAAATCCCAACTTGAAAACTATTTTAGTTTAGAAGAATCTAATGAATTTGATTGGAAAGAGAAAGAAAAGATCTTAAAACCTGATTTAATTTTTCAAGATCAACAAACCGGTTTAGAAATCGGGATTGTGTTTATCAGGTTATCTACTTTGATTAGTGGATCATATAAACCCAATGAGATTGAAAAGATTGATAATGGTGAAGATTTGATTGAAGAAAACTCGATTAAAAATCAAGTTATTCAAGAAGCTTGTTTTACAAGTATTTATAGATTATCGAAAAGCTTTTCAAGATTATTGATCGTTTTAGAAGCATATCCAATTAAACCAACATCATCTTCAAGTTCAAATGAATTAATTGCTTATGCATATACACCACCGATTTGTAACAGTTTAGAAATTTTAAAATCACATGTTTTGAAACTTGAAGAAAACGTTCAAGATCATCAAGGTGATTTTAATGCTGATTTAAGTGTTTCTGAATCTTATGAAAGGTCTTGTGAAATTGCTTTACAATGGGTTAAGGAGGTTTTACCTTCTACATAGATTGAATTGGTTGGATTTGAGAATGTGATTGATTTCGACCGTGAAAATGTGATGGATGATCTTTCGAGGAAGAGAAGATGGAGTACATATTTCCTTATGTGCTTAGGAGTGTTAAGTACTTAGTGACTTGCAGTCTGCAGATTTCAATGACATCATATTTATTTGTTGAAGAAATGACGAAATGAATACTTGTAGGTTTCAGTTTGAGAGATTGAAATCTGCAACAAGAACATTCCTTCCAGGGTACTCCAAAGGATCGACATCTTAATTCGTAGATCGATCAAGGGATTGCAATGTCATGAACTGAAGCTTTTGTTTGTTCGAGTGTTTTGAGACTTGCTGAAGTTAATTCCCCTTTCAAAACCAGTTCTATACATATTTATCAGATGATCCAAATTTCGATGACGAGTTGTATCTTGTTGAAATTTTGATGAGTAAGAATTTAGGATTGGTTGTTTTGAAGATTCAACAAGATTCGAATTGATTGTAGACAGTAAGGTGATAAGGTAGGATAAACTATTGATCGAAAGGTATTAAAAGCTCGATTCAAACACTTCAACCAAGAACAAACCAAAAGTTTCAATTAATCACGTTGTATCTCTTTGACTTGAAAAATTAATAACTTTGAACTTCTGATATGCAGGTACGAAAAGATGTAAGAAGAAGTTCGATTTAATTAAAGTTTCGGAAAAAAACGTGTGAACAAATCCTAACAAATCGTCATCATTTTATGTATCAATTCTGAATTCCCGAAATCGGATTTTAGGTCATCGAAATGATATGGGATTGAGTTTGGTTATAGATCATAAATCACTTTATAAAAAGTCTTCATCCAGTCTGTCTTAGGATTCTGAACACATCCTATATATCAAATATTCCATCATATATCCCATCATCACAGATAATTCTCATTTCACCATGTCAATTCTTGGTTACAATCATCATTTAGAAAGATTAAATAGTTTGATCAATGAATCTCATTCGATTTTAGAATCATTGGATTTAAATGAAGCAACTCAAGTTAAAGATTCGAATCAAGATTTAACTAATGGGAATGGTATAGAGAAAAATAAGAAGCAAGATAAAGACAGATTAAAAGTGATTTTAAATGATGCTAAATCTGTGATTAATGGATTAGAACCATACGTAGAAAAATGGTAAGTAAAACTCACTTTGACCTCTTTTCTCAAACCTTTCAAATCTTCTTTAAAAGAAACTAATTTGTCTCTTTCTCTTTCTCTTTCTGAAAACTAAACCTCGATGACTTTAGTACCAACTTACCGAATCCAAAGTTAGAATCAACCAAAGTTTTAAAAGAAATGATTTCTGAAACAAACCAAACTGATTGGACCAAACTTTTCGAAACCAACCAAACTCAAATCAAATTAATGTCAGAGATGTCATCCAATTCATATGAACATGGATTAATTAAATTCTTATGTGATTTAATCAAACCTAAAAGGATTTTAGAAATCGGTATGTTTACAGGTACGATGACTTTAATATTTTCATTGACTAAAGGGATTGAGAAAGTCGTTAGTTTGGAGTATGAACCTTTTTTGGAAGAATGGTGTAGGACGTTTTGGAAGAGGTTGGATGGTGGAAAGGTTAGTGAAAAGATTGAAGTTAGGATCGGATCTGCTTTTGATAGTTTAGAGAAAATGAAAGTTGAGGGTGAAGAAGCTTTTGATATGGTAAGAATCAAGTTTTCATTGAAAAAATCTAGCATGAAGTTTCTTTTAACTGATTTTGATTTTTCTTTTACACTTTCTTTTTTTGGTTATAGATTTTAATTGATGCAGATAAAAGTTCATATTCAAAATACTTTAATCAAATCATAAATCATAAATTATTATCAAAAAATGGAATTTTATTAATCGATAATACGATTTATAAAGCCACTACCTTTTCACCATTTTCATCGAATTTGATAAATGATTCATTGAAATTAAATGTTAATGAAGATTCAATTCAACAGATTAATCAAAATGGTCAAAGTTTAAATGATTTGAATCAAGAGATTTCGAACCATTCTGAAGTTGATGTGGTGATGTTACCTATCAGAGATGGGTTAAGTTTAATTAAATGGAAAGAAGTTTGAAGAATTTAAATTAGTTTGTTTTACTTCTTTGGGGGGGTTGAATGGTTGGAATTTGAAGACTTGTGGGGTTCATTGATCATTGAAGTTCATTTATTATGTTATATCTTTAAAACAACCTTAAAAAAAGTGATTGTGATTTGTTATACTATATGATCTTTAACCTCTACAGAGAAAAAAATTGTATACTTTTTTTATCAGTTGATTGAGTTTATCATCATGAAAATGAAGACAGAATTTTGTAAATCTAGTGACTTCTTTTTTTTGTTGAGGACTACTAAAACCTTTTACTGGTCTGGTCTCTTGAGAAGAGTTGAACGGATCCCAAAGATCTGGCAATTCATTTCACTAGGTCTCTTAAAGTGAGTTCTTTCAGTTGATGGTCATGGGCAGGAATAGCAACTGGCATATGAAAGGCAGGGATTCGTTGATATTCACAGGCTCTGAAGTGAGGGGCGCCGTGGTTCAAGGGTTAATCGAGTGTGACTTTCAACTCTCATGTTCAGAGGTAGATGAAGTTCGCTAACAATTGGAGCTTGGTATGATTACGCTTTCAATCTTGGTCGCGCGCACCACTCGCCATGGATTTGGCTTGGATTTTGATGCCAAACCGTATCAAATAAATTGAAATACAGTCGAAATATGGGTTTGGTAGGAAATGACGGTTGCTGCAGGAGTCCTTCGCAGAAGGACTTCAAACATGATACATAGATTTTTCTTCGAAGTTGAACGCTGGGTCTTGGTTTTCTTTTCACGAGAGTACATACACTCTATTCTACTTTATCGTACGCAGGTTTGCGTGTTACAAGGTATGAAGCAGAGCTACATCCTTCTGCGCCCATGAAGTCTTTGAGTGTTTGAGATTGTGCATTTCGACGAAGATGATGGAGCTTGGGATCCACTTTTAAGCAGACAAATCCTTTCTCCTCGATTCTATTCCTAATCCAACTCTTCTCGCTCGATTCCAAACAGAAACCACTTCTGATTGCTCTGTTCCCATCATAATCACATCCTTTCAACTCATTTCCATTCAGGATGTTGATCTCGCTGTGTTTGTTCTTACCAACTGTAATTTGTGCCATCAGGTCAGAATGCACCTATTGTGAATCATACGAAAATCCAAGAAATTTTGGTCGCGGAAGAGTTGATGCACCTTTAAGGTGTTATCATAGCCAGGAAAGGTTAACAAACAGATTGGCAAGCGTGTCTGTCTTTGAGATCAAGGGCCATAGCAAACAGTTCAAAATGATTGAAAACTCTAAAGATATAGCCAACAGGGATAGATCTTATTGGAGCACGAAAAAGCTGCAAGGCCACCTCGAACGATTGGAGCTTTTCGGCACATATGCAAGGAAGCTATACGACGATCAGTATTTTCTATCGATGATGAATTCATTGAATCTTATCTTGAATGGCGAATCGACGGACTCATTGCCATTGGAATGCGATTTGATTGGTCAAGCTGTTGATTTTTTTGAACAAACTGATACTAATTTGATTCAGAAAATATGGGTACTGGGTTTGGTACAAAGATTTCAAATGTATCATCCTACTATCGACGTACTGTCAACGGGCTCAAGTGATGGTCAACGAATTGCTCTTTCACGACTAGGATTAGCATTGTCTTTGACACAGAGTACGTCTTTGGATTGTACCATTTGAGATCAGTAAACTGGAGTTTCCTGACATGATAAATATTGATGGGCGAAAAATTGATCATATCATCAGGAATGAATTTGTGGGATCCATTGATTACTTCTGTGACATTTAACTCAGCTATATGGATCCCTACTGGTTAGTTTCATTCCTGTTTTGCTATTATTGGCACAACGCAGAAAACTGAGCGCTGAAAACGATTTCTAGATCTCAAAAAAGCTTTGAAACGAGTGGATTTATTGCACCATGTTGGTAAATTGAATCAAGAAACAAATCAAACCTCTCAAAGTATATTTTTCAAGGAAGTATATGATGATTTACTTCAAGCAAGTTGTCCTTTTGAACCTAAAAAAGCAAACTCGTTGGCTGAAAGATGTATTGAAGGTATCAAGATACGGGAAGAAAAAACAGTAGAAGAAGAATCAATGGATTATATATCATCACATCTTTATACGTTTTCCAAAAGTGCCAAGAATTATATTAAAAAATCACTCGGTTCACAGTTTGATTCATCAAAGAAAATGATTAAAAAACATTTTGAAGATATCGAACATCAACGTGTTCGTACCTTGAAGAGAAATCAAATTCAACATTACTTACAAGAGTCTCCTGACCCTTTTATCGCAAACTTACTGAAACCTTTTACGGATGAAGTACCTGTGAACTTGGATCATTACAAATACATTCTGGATTGCTTTGAAGCGCTTAAGACGATTAAATATGATTTAGATATACATCGAGTACATGATCCATCGTCTTATTCGAGTGACCGAAGGTTTGTGATCAGTGTGTTGTATTCAGAAAGCCCATATATAACAGGTGCTGGAAACTACCTCGCTTCAAGGTTTAGAACAGGTAATTATCTCCTACATATTGCCATGAGCAATATCAGCTTGGGTATTTGTTGAAATGTGTTTTGTATTGGAGGATATCATGACAATCCGGACATATTGATATGTCTTGAATAAATTTCAGTTAAGATTGCTGACTTGAGGGATGGATTCCATGTTTTTCTGTAGGGTTGGGAGACTATCAATTCAAAACAAAAAACCAACTAAACATAAAGGAACACAACAAAGATGACGAGGAATGTGCTGTCTGCAAAAGAGAATTTGTTTTAGGGGAAGAGTGTATTGCAATGGACTGTTTTCCAAGTCATATATATCACTATGATTGCTGGAAAGTGAGTCTGATGGGATTTTGTATTTGATCTTTGAGGAACCTGACTTCATTTTAATCCAAAACAGGGATTTCCTCGCGGTGGGGTCAGATGCTTAACTTGTCAAACACCTGTGCAGAGACGGATTGACTTCAGCCATCATGTTTTCTGGTGGGATAATGGAAGATTACAGAAGCAAAAGTATGCAGCAAAATGCTCAGAGGGTGTGGAGTGAAGCAAGTTTGAGTATGTATGACTATCTCTTGCTCCTCTTTGTAAGATTACACCTTACAATTGTCACAAGTGCGACAGGTTGAGATATTCAATGATTCAGTTTCTATAAGCAGGAGTTCTTCTTTTTTTTCTCATCTATTTCTTCTTTCTCCGAACTGATTCTTAGTTTCACTGTACTTGAGGGTTTTTATCTGGTGTCTCTCTGAGCTAGGTATGATGGCATATCTCTTCTTTTGTTGTTTTGATTAATAGTTCCATTTTTACTTGGTTGTTTTATCTAATATCTTTCTGAAGTAGGCCCAGTGTTAGTAGTTTTTCATTGGCTCTAAGAACTTTGTGGCTGTTGCCACTTGTATCATCTACCTTCAGTGCAGTTCCTTCATAGGAACTTCCACCCTTTTATCCATGTAAGTCTGGTCCGTGGAGTCCAAAAGATGGTATATGGAGAATAAAAGTTAAACATCCAAGACTTATTCCAAAATGTCTACACCTTGTGATGCACATATCTCCATCTCACTCAGAGCTTTCACACCTAAAATACTGATGTTTTATTGGTGATAAATGGTATTGTACTGGATATACAATACATTCAAAAGAAGATTGAAATCACTGGGCTACATAGAAATTGTTAGGACTGGAATCCTGGCATAAGACTTTGCAGTCAGAAGTTCTAACTGCAAAGTCCCAATAGAAGTTAACCCATCTAAAGCAATGCTATTATTCAGGAATGTTCACCTTTTTATTACTGCATTATACATACTTTTATAATAGCACTGGAAAGAGTCTCACCATCACCTTGCCTGCCTGTACTGGTGGTGATGCTCCTCTTTACACAGGGATGAGATCAACTTTGAGTTCAGTGACTATATCTCAGTGTGTAAATATAAACAATACATAGATAAAAGGATGATCAGAACCACCATATCACAGGTGGTTTGACTGTCCATGAGGGCATTGTGCACAACCTGTGACAGGTGGCCTGTGAAAGGTTTGCAACACGCTGTGAGAATCTTTTCACCTGACCACTCACAGTTGTCTCAGCATTCCTCTCAGCAAGTATCTCAAGGAATTTCACACAGTCATCAGGTAGTGTGTTGATCTGTTTTTGCTCCATCCCACCCACCAACCCACTGGAGCTCCCCAGCATTAGGAGGTTTGGTTTACGGAAACCAACCACCTGGTTCTCAAGAACCAAGCGCATACACTTGACAATTAGTAAGGGGTATGCCCAGGGGGGATGTTGATGGACATCCTGTCTGAGCTGAGCCCCAAAAGCTCGGACCAGGACCAAAGATCCACCTACAACTACCTGTTGCAAGGAGCAAAATGGAATGGTAAGTGATCAGTGTGTAAAGATTCAAGCCCAGCCCTAAGGGGCCCCCTTTTTGAAAGCTCCCCCTCTAAAGATTTATTTTCACAAAGTCAATTCTTGGCTATAATTTCTATTAAGAATGATAGAATAATTTGATTAATGAATCTTACTTGATTTTAGAATCATTGGATTTAGATGAAGGAACTCAAGTCAAGAATTCAAATCAAGATTTAAGTAATGGGAATTGCAAAGATAAAGATAAGAAAAAAATGAAAAAGATTGGAGGTGATTTTAAATGATGATAAATCTGATATAAAGGGATGAGACCCATACATAGAGAAATGGGAAGTGAAACTCACTTTGACTTCTCTTTAAGAATCTTTCTATCTCTACTCTGTGGGTAAGGGCTAGGCTTATAAGCTCTTCTAATTTCTCAGATATGTCTAGTCTACAATTGTATACACATATCTCCTTCTCAGCCTTATGCTATCCTAACCTAGGATTGCCTAAGTTGAGAATAGTGTGGGGGGGTGTCTCAAGCCTGGACGTGTACTGGGTCTACCCCAGGGCCTCCTTTCAAGGTCCTGCAGGTCTGACTCCAGCTCTGTTCCAAGCTCCAGATGGCAAAGTGCCTGAAAAGGGTACCAGGGGGCTTAGTCCTAGCCTAGAGAAGGTGGGTGGGTGCAAAAAAAGGTGTTAAACTTTGTCTGTTTAACTAACTGCTTGAAGAGCTTGGATGTCAAGCTTACGACTGAGGTGTGAGGAAAAGAGTTCTAAGAGTAGAGGAAATTTTTTGTTCCTCTCTCTGTCTCTTTGACCCACCCACCTTGTTGTGTATGTACTGTTACATGTGCACCTAGTTGGTACCCGTCTAGTAACAATAGAAGCTTCTTACCACATTGTGCCTTTGGTGGGAGGTTGTCATCAATTTATCTTTGAAAGAAACTAATCTATGTCTCTCTGAAAACTAAACCTCAATTGTTTTAGTACGAATTTAGCAAACTAGAGAACATGCGGGCGTGCCCGCAACAGGGGAACACTTTATTTATCCAATTGTCACAAAATAACACACTGTAACTTAAAACCACTTCAAAGACTGAATAAAACCCATACACATTCCTAAACCCATCCTTGCAAGGCATTCAACTGGCCACACCAATATGGCATGGGACAAAATGGGTAATTACATGAAACGCTATTGTTTAAACTTGATGAAAGTGTGCCACAAACAAGTAATATTACAAAATATTTCTATCACACTACATGAACCATGAATGGTCATACAATGATATTGAAACTTGCCACACAAAATCATGCTTTATCATTGTTATTCCCTGACAAAATGGACAAGATTAGGGAAACATTAGTGTTGAAGATCTGTAAAGAAAGATAACACTTGAACAGATGATGTTCATCACCCCCCTGCACTATTAAGTGTCTCAATGTCTCTGTCCAGTAAGGCTCACAATGCAAAATTTGTTAGGCAAACAACATTTTCTAAACCAGTGACTGATAATCTAAACAAAAAATATATGTTCAGGTTTGTTTTGTCACTATGATAGTATATAGGAGTAAAAACTTATGATCCAGAATTCATATTTCTGAGGTCAACCCTGTGGTTGAATCCATTCTTTCAACAGCAATTCAAATAATCTTCACTAGACTTTTTGCCATAGTGGAGATCAATGATTATATGAATCAGAAGAACCAATTGTTTGATTTTGTTGTTCATATTCAGGAACATGAGGATAAGCTGGATTGTGATAACTTGACATTTATTGAAATCATTCTGAATCAAGTACGTGAATTACATTCTGGTGTTGACCAATTTTTTTGT
The DNA here is from genome assembly GCF_000204055.1 of Melampsora larici-populina 98AG31. Lineage (NCBI taxonomy): Eukaryota > Fungi > Basidiomycota > Pucciniomycetes > Pucciniales > Melampsoraceae > Melampsora > Melampsora laricis-populina. The sequence continues at coordinate 447,396 of NW_006768818.1, forward strand.
TTTTGTGGAAGAATTTTGTGATTGATTGAAAGGCACTTATTGATGTAGACTTACTGAGCCAGGTCTAAGAAATTGATATCTGAGAATATGGTTTCCTACAAAGAGATAAAATTTGCTTATTCCTTCAACCACACAATAATAATGGACTCAATTTGTTTCATGTAATACTTCAAGAGTTGATTCTTCACTCCAAAAAGATAGAAGTGGTTGAAGATCTGAACTCAGTCTCAAGTCAATTGCTTGAGACAAACTTGTGAATGAAGCTCAATCAAAATTCACTTTTGTTATTATTTCCCAAATTATCTTGTATCTGAGAATCATGAATGGAGCAAAATTATAACATTCAACTTCACAACTCTCTTTGTGATGAATGGATAGATCTCATAGGGTATGGATGGATGGATGTTTATGATTTTTCCTTCAGAAATTAGAATGAGGTTACAAATCCTTCTGCCAAGTTGATTTCTCTTGTAATCATTATGAGCCTCAATGTGTTCTTTGCTCTGAGAGGCTGAAAATTAACAAGTTACTTTCATGGATTGGATCAAGTCAATTATCTCATTTTATAGTGAAAAGAAATTCCAAGATGGGCCTCTTCTTCTTCTTGATGTCCATGTACTGTGTCCCATTCATACCTGCTCCACTTTTCTTTATCAATGGGTTTGATCTTACAGTCGTCACTCGTCACTGTGAGACAAAATAATTGAATACATGTTTATCGCTATTTGACTTTGAACCTCTCTATCTCTGTCTTTCTCTCTTGCTGAGCACTGACAAATGTTGACCAAGAGCGCAGAAATTCAAAAGAGGAACGGAAAACTAATTAAGTTGAAAGTCGCAAGAATCATAAATTCAGATTGTAAATCATCACCAGCCTAATGTTGGTTGATGAAAACAAAGCTGAAATTATAACACCACATATCTGCTACATGTGTGAAGTAAAAGTTGTGAAGTCTTCAACAAGTAACAATTTCTTGAAATTCAACTTGCGCTGTGATTATAACTGATAAAAACTGCATAAATTGTGATTTGAGGATTCATTCTGTAGAGCAGAGGAAAATTGAAATAATTTCATGTTGTTTCATCTTTTATGTGAATCTACGCGGTTGAAATGGAATACAAGAAAGAGGAATTGAGGATTGGTGCAAGATAAGAAAAGCAATAATAATCAAGGACAGCTACAATGAGGGATTATAAAATATCAAAAGTAGTGTTGTCCATAGAGTGCGGGGAACTGTGGAGATATGATGGTAAGCAAAAGATGGGCCATTTTATAGCCTGGATTGGTCTCCACAAGCAGTGCACAAGTGAGGCGGCGCCGGCAGTGATTTGAAATGCACCTCACTTTTAAAAGCAAGCAAATTTAAAAAGTCATCAAAAGGACTTTGAATGACAAAGAGAAGACGTAAATGAAATGTGTTTTCTTGAAGAGAGAAAACAAAGAGCACCAAAATATTAAAATCGATGAACAATCCATGTCGATCGACCTGAAATTGGCATTGAGTGAGGACATGCACCTTTGGTGTGCTAGATACAACTATGAACAAAGTTGTTGTTGTTCAAAACTGCAATTGAAGCGTAAAATTACCGGTCTTGAAAAAGAAGAACACAATCGGTGGAAACAAAAGTACAAAGGTTGCTTCGCAAACGTGGCTCCTTTACAGAGAGCAAGAAAAGCAGCCACAAAAGGTGGGTGCAGAGAAGAACAAACGGATAAAAAGCATGAAACATTTGAAAAGCAAAAATGAAAAGAGACGTGGGGCAAAAAGAACCGGACCCAAGAGAACAAACGAACCGTACTGAACGGTCCTTCATGCGAGTCCATTCGACATATTTATATATTAGATTCTAACTTACAGTCAACAAAAGTTTTAAAATGTATGATTTTGGAACAAACCAAACCCAAATCAAATTCATGTCAGAACTGTTGTCATACTCATAAAAACATGAATTGATCCATTCTCCAAGGTTTGTACACTGGAGTAAAGGATTAGATCATCTATGTAACATCCTTTAATGTTCTGTGTATAGATACTGTTCCTTGGCCTGTCATTATGGCTGAGTCTAAAGTTTGTTTGGGGAAACCCAGGCACAGGTCTGCTACTTTGTGTTGCAGTGTGTTTGATGTTGATGTCAGCATGATCTGCCCCCAAGTTGGGTGGGTGGGTGGTCAAAAAAAGGATTTAATCTGTTCAAATCACTTTGAACATCATTCAACTTCCCCAAGTGGAAATGAGAAAATGATGAGCAGTGTCATTTGTCATAAAAGGATCCATCAATGCACACCTGAGCCATGACACCCACACTACATATGTGCAGCAGGCTGAGTGAATAGGTAGCTACCATGTACATACATGTTTGCTCAGTTATGTCCTCATCTGGATGGGTGAATCTTATGTAATACACGCTGTAACTTTTTTCAGCTTGACAAAATCATTCCAAAGATTGGCTACATACATGACTGACTCAGATTTTTGATGTATTTTTGTCAACCAAACTTCATGTAACACCCTTTGTGTTACTGGCCAATGGCCACAAGAATGTTGCCTGAGTAGCCGTGATGACACATGTAGTGGATTGTTGGGACAATTTTGTCAATGGAAAAAAAGTTACATGATTTATCACATGTGATTTATTTAGTCCGGTGAGCAGACCTGTATGTATATGATGGGCAACTATTGACTAAGCCTGCCAGAAATATGTAGTGTATGTGTTATGGTTCAGGTGTGCAGTGAGGGATCCTTTTATTACAAACTACACTCTTAATCATTTTCCCCTTCCCACTTGGTGAAACTGAATGACATTTACAGTGACTACAGTGGAATTCCTTTATAAGCATTGCAATGGTTGGGCGAAATCTTATGCTTACATAAAATGTGCTTCTTATTGAATAGGTGCATAATCCCCAATCAAGGAAAATGCTATGCTTAAGGAAAAAAATAGTGCTTGACCATTTTTTTTGAATGGGAGGTGCTTGATACAAGGCAAGAAAGTTCACAGAATCAATATTTGTAACCTAAAGGGTCTTGTGTAAAAAGACGCAGAGATTTTGGAGCATGTATTGTGGGACAAGAGTACAAATAGAAAGTGATGTAGGGTCTTGATTTTTTCTTGTAGAATTGGAGTGGCTCATGTAGGTTGTTGTGATTAGACATGATTTGAAACTCAATCAGAGGAGTTGCTTAGGGAGAGAAGTAATCAAAAGACCAAGATCAAGAAAAATCAACATCAAGTAATTATAAATAGGATGAGAGAAAAAAAGAAAAGATCAAGAGATTTGAAAGACTCACTCATTGAGTTGAGTACTGCCATTTTCGTCGTCATCAGATGAAGACAGATCGGATGATGAAAAAAGAGAAACACTCAAGGTGTCAGGTACATGAGCTGACTTTCTATTGGAAAAGAAGCTGGTTATCTTTGGCTGAGTCAAATTTTCAGTCTGTCACATGCCAAATAGGAGCATATGAGCCCAGAATGCTTGATTTAATGCTTCCATTCCCATGCCTACCCCCCATTTTTAGAAGCATATCTTCCAAAAGTTTATGCTTTAAGCTTATATGCTTGTATTTGGAAAATTACCACCAACCAAAAATGGTTGGATGGGATTTGATGCTTATAAAAAATTATGCTTGTGTAGTGTAGGCTTACAAAGGAATTTCACTGTACTCTAAAGATTGTTGCATAAACAAAACAAGGTTTGACTCATGAGGTGTGAAGCGTGGGATATCAGCACTTGCTATTATTCCTAAACTTGACAAAGTTCCTTTCTCCTTGCAAGTCAGGCCTTCAGCCCCAAATGCCAAAATTGAAGTTCCTGGCTGCTTTTATTTAAAAGGCAGAAGAGGGACTGACCCTGTTTTTTCCAGTGCAGTTTTTAAATCTGAGACACAGGCTGTCATTCAACCAAGCTTACAAACAGAAATTGTTGGGTGGATGGGAAAACCAGGGGATTTGCAGGGATGCTCTGGGTACTCAGAGTTCCCTTTTGAATACCCTGGGGATTCCTGGGGCTTGGGCTTGCTTGAATTTCAATCACCACATAATGTTGATATTTCCAATAGGGATAGACCACCAAAGCCCATCTACAATATATAGTATCAATTTTGAGGTGAAGTTTGTACATTTTTGTGCATACATATTCTTGATTTTCTTGCAGCTATTCAATATTTTTACTGCCTCTCAGAAAAACATTGGCCCTGCCAATTGGAAAAACCAATCTGCCGGGGGTTGGGGCCCACACTGACTTGCAACTTAGGTTGGGGAAACAGCACAAAATATCATTCGAAAATGGGGGTTGGCACGCCTTTTGAAACATACCACCAAGACCAAATTTGAGTTGATGAAAACAGTTGGAGGGGACCACTCTAGATGTTGATTGTGACCTTGAGAGCTGAGAGACTCTGAAATTGGAGGTTCTCCTGTAGCACACACCAATTAATCACCTTTTTGCCAATGAATTTGGATTTTCATCTTGATAGTGTATCTGATTTTGATACTTTGAATTTTTGAAATCAAATTGCTGCTGGGACAAGATCACAAGTCAAATACATTCATTGTGAATAGATACAAAATATATTCATTGTATTGATGAGACAATGGTTTTTGTTGAAATGACAAATTTTCACGGTGTCGAGCAATTTTTTAAAAAGGAAGACCCGCCCCCACAACCTGACTTGCAAGGGAGTTACAGCTCAAGTCAAAATATTGGTGTGCTCAAAGGCCTTGCAAGGAGCAAGGGACTTTGTTAAGTTTGTATTATTCCTGGGAGGAAACCCTCTGTCAAGGGTTATGGCTTTACACCTTCATATCTAAACTTGTTAATGGCCTCAAGCCTTTCATATTGCCTTGGTTGAGACAGGCAATGAAATTTTTATGTGACTTCAATAACCCTACCACCATTTTAGACATCAGCATGTTTACAGGTACAGTGACATTATGATTTTCACTAGCTAAAAAGGACTTGAAAAAGTGGTTAGTTGAGAATATGAACCTTATTTTGAGGAATGGTGTAGAGATGTTTGGAAAAATTTGGATGAATGCATCATCATATTGAAGTTAGGGTTGGGTTTGCTTTTTGGGGAAAATGAAACTTGATGGTGAAGATTCAGCCGTTTTTTTGGATTTTCCCTTTTGATGATTGGATTGCTGTTCCATCTTCAACTCTTCCCTCCCCTTTTTGAGTGCACTCGGTCCGGTCCGCGGGCACCAAAAAATGGAGAACGGTGGAGGACTAGATGAGGTTCATGACAACTCGAGCTTGGGATGGCATTGTTGGTCAGCGTTATAAATCGCGCGCACCACCTATGCAAGGCTTACATCCTGATTCCCGGGCTCCACCAAGTCTCTCTTTCTGGGCTTTGGAACCAATTCGTGCCTTGTGTGACCTCTCAAACAAATCTCACAAATCAAAAACACCCATGTCGAAACAAACTTAACTACTAGTTTGCACTAGTCCCACTCGTATTCTGAGAAAATGGGTGTTAATGCACCGGTGGCTAATGAGAACATTTTTATTGTATCGTTTCATGTCTTCCGGGGAAAAGCAAACGCGTCGGGTGTTTCACACAAAGCACTTCAAACATGACTTTCTTCTTCTAATGCGAGGTCGGATCGGATTTCAACGAGGATACACCATCCTACTTCATCGTACGAAGTCTTCTCACTTCAACCCATGCAGAATCCAATTTTCTGACGAATTCAATTCTTATTGATTAACTCCAATCAGAATCAAATTATTTTTCCTTCATTCCATTCAGAATGCTAATCTTATTGTGTTTGCTTTTACCAAGTGCTATATGCACCATCATCTCAGACTGCTCCTTTTGTGCATCATCCATAACTTCAAGATTTGGTCGCGGGACAGTAGATGAACCTTTGAGATGCTATCACAGCCAGGAAAAACTATCAGAAAGATTGGAAAACATGTTTGTCTTCGAGGCCATGGACCATAGCATTCAGCTCAGGACGATGACGAACCTCAAAGATATGGCCGATGGGAATATGTTTTCATGGGGCAGCAGAAGAAAGAAACACCTTGAAAGTTGGGAGTTGTTTGGCGCATTTGCCAGAGGACACTACTACGACCATCGTTTTGAATCAATGTTCCGTTCGTTAACGCTCATCTTGGAACCTGTGCCTAGACACCCGTTTCCAATAGAATGTGATGTGATTGGTCAGGCCCTCGATTTCTTTGAACACGACGAGAATCACTTGATCCATAGAGTTTGGGTGCTGGGTTTGATTCAGAAATTTCAGATGTATCACCCAGTCATCGACGTACTCTCGGCGAGCTCGAGCGAGGTTCAAGGGACTGCTCTTTCACGAGTAGGATTGGCATTGTATTTGACACAGAGTAGGTTTTTCATAGCATTGAATCATTTGATGTCGGTAGACTTGCAGTTCCTGACATGGTATGTGCAACAAATTGATCGAATCATCAGAAATGGATTTGTTCTCTCCAATGGTCAATTCTGTGTCGTACTCAGCCGCATGGATCCCTAATGGTGAGTTTTATTCCTGTGTGCGCTTATTGGAACAGCACAGAAAACTAAACTGAAATCGTCTTTAGATCTAAAAGAAGCTTTGAAACGAGTGGATTTGCTGTACCATATTGGTACACGGAGTCAAGAAACAGATCAAACCCCGCGAAGTCCGATATTCATGAAAGTTTATGATGATTTACTTCAAGCAAGTTGCCCTCTTGGGGACAAAAAAGCAAGATCAATGGCTGAACGATGTATCGAGGGTATCGGGATGCGGGAAGATAAAACAATAGAAGAGGAATGGATGGAGGAAGTATTATTGCATCTTTATACGTTTCGCAAGAGCGCCAAGAAATACATCAAAGAATCACTCAGTGGGCGATTTGGCTCATCAAATAAGAGAGTCAAAGAATATTTTGAGAGAATAAAAACCCGAGGCAATCGTACCCTGAAGAGAAAACAAATTCAGCGATACCTGTCAAATGAGCACCTCGATCCTTTCATTGCAAACTTACTTACGCCTTTTACATATGAAGTGCCCGTCAAATTGGATCACTACAGATACATTCTCGAGTGCTTTGAAGCACATAATACGATTAGATATGAGTTATTCGATGATATATCTCATAATTGGGAAATGTACTCGAGTGACAAAAGGTTTGTGATCAGTGTTTTGTATTCAGAAAGCCCATACATTACTGGCGCTTCAAGATACCTGGCTTCAAGGATCAAAAGAGGTAATTATCCTATGATTCACCCGTATGATGCTTAAGTTAATTTCTTGCACTCGATTGGTCACAGCATGACTATTGCACGGTTTTTTCCCTTATTGGAGATCTCTTCAATAACATGCTAGCTTCCCAATTTTTCCTGTTTCCTGAAAATATTTCAGTCCAGGCTGCTGACATTCATGATTTCTTTAGAAAAGGGCAAATACCAACTCATCTCAAAAAACCAACCATACACACACCAACACAACATAATTGATGCGGAGTGCGCCATATGTCTTAACAAATTTGTTTTGGGGGAGCGTTGTGTCGCATTGGAATGTTTCCCGAACCATATATTTCACTATGCCTGCTGGATGGTGAGTTTACCAAGATCATTTATTTGTTTTTATGAAGTATCAGTCACATTTTTTATTGAAACCTAATACCATTCATCCTAAAACAGAATCACATCCAACAACCACGAAGAATTACATGCCCTCTCTGTAGAGCACCTGCACACAGAAATCCAATCAGCCAACATGTTTACTGGTGGGATAATCTAAGATTACAGAAACAAAAAAAGCTTGATCAAATCCGGGGAAGTTGATACATCAGCACAATGCTTACTTAAGTGTTCAGGGTGCTTCAGAAAAACATTCTGAAATAAGGCTGGCTCCCTCTTTCTTGCATTCCTGAAACCTGGGGAACGGAATTAAACTTGTAAAGTATTAATCAATTTAACAAGACTAAAATCTTCAAAAAACAGTTCAGAGCTATGTCATCATCTTAGCAGTCCCTCATGGAGTCACATACCATTGCTGGTGTGGCTAGCAAGGATTGAGAGGGAAACACTAAGGACAGTTCATTGCATGTTGAACCTGTTGCTCCTGAAGATTCTAGTAGATGAGGAGAGCATTTCTGATCTTGTATCAGCTTCTGAGAGCAAGAGATTTGAATGATATAGTTCAGAGAACAAAGTGGGTGGTTTAACAAGAAATATGATCTGCTTCTATAGTGATGCTGGAACTAACTTGCTAAATTCACTAGAGAAGTTTGGCAGTCTTCCAACCTGTCCAATTTTCTGTCTCTTTGATTTAACCTTCCAGCCAACTCAAATGAGTTCTCCCTGTGCTACCAGGAATAACTTCTCTAGGCACATCTATCCTGATTCCTGTTGGCAGGAGCCGCCTAGTAGTCTACCATTGTAGTCCAACATGGAACAATCATGGACTGGAATTGCATGATGGAGACATGCATAATTAAAGGAGCCCATAGGCCACTGCTTTGGCTCTCACAGGAGCCTTCCCAGGCCTGCTACTGTAAATCAAAAAACTAGGAAGGGGAAACTTAAAGTTGAACCAAGAAGAAACTCATGATCAATATCAATCAACCCTGTGTACAATATTGAATTGATTTTTTGTCTAACATCCTTGTCAGATGAAGTATTCTTTTGACTTTTGCGCTTTGATTTCCTCTTTTTCTTTGTCATTTCCCCCTTCTTGCCTTGATCCTCCTCCTCCTCTGATGAACCAGTTACTCATTTTTCCCCATCAGTGCCTTCAACTCAATCACCCTGTCTTTGATCTTTGCCAATAGCTATCACCTCCTTGTTCAACCCTTGCTGGTTGCCTGAGGTTGTAGGAGGTTTGCCATGCGGTTCAGTTGAGAGGATTGAGGAGTGTTCTTTATCACAGGGTCTCGAGAGCCTGCTGACTGTTCATGTTCCTCTGCCTGTTCTTCATGTTTAAGAGCATGAGCAAACCTCTTCTCTTTGTCTAATCTAACTGCTTCCAACATTTTCTTTGATTGATATTGTTGTACTTGATTCTTTGTTTTCAATGGTCACCACATTCACATTTAGACATTTCATATAAGACTTGACTTGATAATGTAATGTAACATGATTTGAAATTTTTGAAGAAAAATAAAGAAGCAGAAATTTACACTTGTAGGATTACCGGGTGCCAGTGCAGGATGAATTTGGAATGGGTAGAGAGATGGAAAAATTTCCTCTTTTCCCATCTTTCAAATTGGTGTGTGTTAGGGATGTCATCACCAACCCATATGTGATATCCTGGCTGCACCTGTCACTCCTCTTCCTCTCAAGAATGGAAATCAGGGTACCTGCTCAAGTTTGGAACACTATCAAGTCTTAAACAATTTGTTTTGAGGGAGTGTTGTGTTGCATTGTCATGTTTCCCAAGCCATATATATAACTATGATTTCTGGAAGGTGAGTTTGCCAAGATCACTTATTTGTCTTTCTTCAGGATTTATCAAAATCTATGTTGAAATATGACTTCATTTGCTCCAAAACAGAAACACATCCATAAACCCTAACCAAGCACATGCCCTCTCTGTGAAGCACCTGTAATTAAACATACTACAATCAGCCAACATGTTTTCTGCTGGGATAATCTAAGATTACAGAAGCAAGAGAAGCATACTAGAATTCAGAAAACATGAGGATTTAATGCAACATTACTTGATGTTGACTCACACACTGGAGTGAAACAAGTCCAAATAAGGCTCTTTCTCTTGCATATTGCTAAGCAAAACATTAAACACATAAGTTGAGTTCATTTAAGAAACATCAATTCATCATCAATGTCAAAAAGGATGGCTAATAGTAAGACCCCAGTTGGTTGCTGCTCAATTGTGTACACCACAATTTAAGTGACATGTTTCCAGTGACCCAATACCATAGTAAAGATTGGAAACCCCAAATGATTTTGGTACAGATATAATCTGTGGTAACTTAAAACCAAACTCAAATTATGTATCATCAGTTCTTTTTGATCTCTCATCATCAATTTTCCATCCATATTGAACAAGATTGCTCGCTTACTCAATTCATTCATCTATCTCAGTTTCCTTCAAAGTTTTTCATCTGATCATCATTATGTTCAAACTACCATCTGATCACTCTTCATCTTAAATTGAATCAAGCTCAATCAAAAATTAACTCCAATTTTATCATCATAGTGTATTTATCAATACCATCAGATCCATCTCTACTGCCCAGGTAAGTACTAGGTTACAAGTTCTTCTTCTCTATTCATTGGTATCTCAGCCTTATGCTACCCTCGACCTAGGTTATCATAAGTTTAGAGTAGTGTGAAGGGGTGTCTCAAGCAAGGAGGGGTCCCGGGGCCACTGAGGGCTTATGTTTGAAGCACTCAGTCAAAGATAAGCCCTCAGTTGTCTAGCCCCTGGTTTGCTCTGTGCTCTGAAACTACGTAAGGTGCCTGAAAAGGTGCCAGAAGAGAGGTCTTTCCTAGCCTAGGGATGGTGGGTGGGTGCTAAAGATGATATTTATGGCTTCTAAAAGACATAGAGCCTTGGTGCAGGTAAGGATTGTTAGAAGACAGGATGAAATGTTTCCTTCTGTCTCTTCTGTATCTTAAACCTCCACAACTGTCTAGTGTATGTACCGTTTACATGTGCACCTAGCCTCCCCTTACCCTCCTAGCTCCAATGGAAATAACTTACCATGTCATGCCTTTGGTGAGAAGTAGCCATAAATCTTTGTCTTCATATTCTTATCAGGCATTGACTTTTACTTAATGTAATAGAAAAGAGTGATGATGTAGAAAAATTCATGATTTCTAAATGAATGAGGTCCAAGATAAAGAATCATATTGACCTTGTAATACTATCAACAAAGAAATATCATTGAAATAAGAAAACTTGGGCGAGCAAAAACCAATACAGTCAAATTTTTGCAATCCAGAAGAAATTGAATCTTCTCCTCAAAACTCTGGTATTTCCGGATGTACAATTGAAATTTGGTCCACTAAGTTGGGCTCCTGAGGAGATTTTGACTCTGGAATCCGGTAACCTCTGCTATCCAGTACAAAAGGTGTACCCAATTGCACTAGATTTCATAGGTATCATGACTGTTGTCATATTGCAATTCATGTGGTAGTATAGTCATACAAATACTGTGACAAAATGATGGAGACAAGACAAGTCTAAAGGTTTCCTCCAGATGCAAAACTCAAGAGATTACCAGAGAATTTTTTAGGGTTGAGGAATTTGAGGTCCTGGCAAAGTTTAACTAATTGTCCAACCATGCCTGCACACCTGTAAAGGGTATCACAGTTGATCTTGGACTTTGGGTGTGAGTATACCCATTTTATTTGCACTCTTGTCTTCCATACTGCTTGTGCTCAGTGCTTCAAAGCTCATGGAAATGGGATTCTAGCTCCAAAAAACCTTCTTTAGATCTTTCCACATGTGCTAGATTTTTTCACCACAGCTTTCATATTGCAAACCAACTCAAGTGTTGTATTTTGTGTCTCTTTTTCATAATCCAATAGGATTGAAGTGAATTTTTGTTGTACAGTTGTTGGAGCGTCCAAAATGAGGTATGACAGAAATTGATATCGTCACATTTAAAGCAGAACACTCAAGGAGAAACCCAAGACCTTGAAGAATAGGTGGTGAACTGGATCCAGATTTTCTTGAGGTCTGAAGCCCTCAAAATGGGCGGTGAAGGCAAAAGCAGAAAAGTTGGTAATCTCAGGCCAAAGATCCTCCCTGCGAGGGCGCGGATGCGGCTGGGCTTCAGGGCTTAAGTTAAGTAACTTAAGTCCTGGTAGGTAAAAACTCGAAGGCTGTGACATGTCTGTGAAAGGAAAGTTTAAATAGGCTGTATGACAACACGACCCAAACCGAGCATGATACGATTCTGAAGGTTTCATTTCAACGAATCAAACAAGCGAAAAACGAACGAGGAAGGTTATCCATTATCAACCTTCTGGAGACAATTTACAAAACTTCAACACAATGGCAGGACCTAATTTAGAATTAATCAAATTTGGTGTAAGTTTATTTTGATGTTAGATAGAAGAGATCGATTGGTCGATTGATTGTGAACTGAATTGATTGATTGACTTGATTTCTAGATGTATGTATTTTTTCCAATTGGGATTATGATCCATTATGGTGATCCAGATTGGTATAGAAAATACGTTTTACCTGATAAGAATGATTTTTTAAAAATTAAAGAAAACGAACCAGTTAAGTTAATTTAGATTATTGAAAAATCACTTTGATTTATCAAACTGATGAAATGGTTTCTTTTTTTTTGTCGAATAGATTCCTCCTCGTAATAAATTTGAACTTGAAAGAGATTTAAAAGAACTTAAAGATTCAAAGAACAAAAGATTAGAGAAAAAGATTGATGAAGAGAATGAAATGAACCGGAATCGATTAGTTTAAAAAGATATCATATAAGCACGCTATCTCGACCCCCCATGGTTTATAACTAATCAGACCCCCCCACACCCTAGGACGGCTTAAGTGGCCTTTAATTGTATGTAGTCGGATAGTGATTCTTTCCACATAAGCTCGTCCTCATTAAAGTGGATGCTTCCAATGTAAATGATGTCAATCTCTGTAATCAATAACCCATTTATCAACTCCGATACCCTCAAAATGAACATTCTTGACAATCTCTGGCTCAAACCTTCATAATCTATCTGTCTTGGCGCTGTTACCGCAGTCTGTCCGAGTGACACACACGCACTGACTGTTTCACCCTCGTGTCGCAACCTACATCATCACAATATGATCTGGTTTTGCTCTTATATTCAGCGTATGCAGATGATATATGTTACAAGTGTTGTCTTAACAAGAGTATCCGATCATGAGTTCCCCGCCTGGAAATGTTCATGCAACTCTGCACTTTTGTCATCTCACCATATATGCCTGCGGCTCAAGCAGTTTGAAGTATCTGAGACTGTGCACAGTGGAACTACAGTCAGGTTCTGAGGAACTGTTCATTAATAATAATTCTTACAAGACTGAGATTCAAGAGCAATGTGAAGTGAGGAGATAAAATTAGTCTAGAATAATGCGGGTTTGGAAGATTGTCAGAGTTCTGAGTTTATGCGCCAGTTACCCTGAGGTCTACTATATAAACCCCCAATCATTGTGCTTTCAGAGCTCAAAGTTTCCTTCAAAATCATTATTGGTTAGTCTTTTATTTCTTTGATAATCTTTGTGTTTAGATTGTAAATAATGTTCAACTGTGTTCAACAAGGAAAAGATAGTTAGTAAGGCCTATTCTGATCATGGATCTTTCATCTTTTTTCGATCATTTGTTTCCAGGTGGGCTTCAAATCACAAATCATTTTTGGAAAGTAACACAAATTTCAAACATATTGAAGTAGAGGTCTCAATTAACACTGTCAGTTTTGTTTGGTTCAATTTTCTGGATCAAAAGGAATCACTGTAGCTAACTTTGCACAATCCCAACCAGAAAACTCCATCATGAAATTCCAAACAATCATCATTGCAGTTGTGCTTTTGGGTTACTATGAGGCTTCAGGTGCCCCGATGCTCTCTCAAGTTACTCATCCAATGATGACAGATGTACCATCTAGTCACATAGCAAACCAATCAAGTGGTCTGAAGATCCCATTCATCCAACAGAATATGGAAGAAAGAGTGAACCATGCACAACAACTTTCCAAACAGGCAGAGAAAGAGTTTGGAAACACTCCTAAAAATACTATCACAGATGTAGCTCAAACTAATGACATCAACCTGGCCAAAGAGATCAAGGTGACATTCCATCCTCTTGATGAAGGTGATCAAAGTGCTGAAGAAATAAAGCATGGTAAAAGTGATTTTCATTGCTTTGTTGACTTCCTGATCCGTATGGGCACTCTGTGGAAGATAGCTGTTGCCGGAGGGTTCAAAAGATGATTGGAAAAGGTTTTTTCATGGCAAGGAAACGCAACCAATCTTGCTCTTTATTTTTCTGGAAAACTTTACAGGATCTCTCTATTGATTGTCAACATTCAGGGTACAATACATTTGAACAGTACCTGATAATGCATTCATACAATGTTTTGACAAAATAATCTCTTGGAAAAAGTTTGTTTTCTTTTGTTTCATTGTTTTTTTGAGTGTGTTGACATGTTTTATTTCTTTATTTGGTTTTGAATGTGTTATCCCCTGCTTTCTCTTATAAAATTCATGAATCAATGTTTATGATGTGGTCATTTTGATTGGATTGAAAGAATAAGTGCCCCATAAGTTTAACTTGAGATGAAATCTATCAGAATTCTGGCCCCAGAATGTCTAACATTTCAATTCATTTTGTTTTGACTAGACTGTCTAGTCAAATTTTCACTCTACTCTTGTTCATCTACTTCTTGTCTCTCGTTTATCTATTTCTTGTCTCTCGTTTAAATTCCATTATAACTATATGTGAAATTTAACTTCTTGTACATTTTTTTAAAAAATTCCACCGTTATGACCATTATTTGAGCCAAAAATCGCGGTTGCGGTACGGCGTGTTACGATGAGACCGTACCAAAGTGGACTTCTGAATACGGTGGTCTGCACTTAACGGTACGGCGCGGTAGGTACTTACAGTGGTCTACCGTAGCGTTATGGAACTTCCACCACGCTACGGTAGATTACGTTGAGGTCCGAGTGTTGCTAGACAGTGACTTCACCAGAGTAGATAAATGAAAAGTTCAGAAGTTCAATGTAAGAGTTTTTAATTCTTGAGCAACCAAGAAATTTTGAGGAGTATGTTGTCATACTGTAAGGTTTGAAGACATATTCCTTGAAGAACTTGAAGAATATTGTGAACTTGTTTCTCAATTCTGTGAGTGATTATTATGATCTGACCGTGTAGCAATCATAAGGTCAAAGAGAAACATTCGTATCATAAAAGATGATACTGACCTAAACAGGATCAAACACTGTCTTTATGATTTTGTGTCAACAAAAATTACATACATCATAGACATCTGGATTAAAAATGCATAATGAAATGAACCTTTTATTGATTGTTTGCTCAAGGGAGCTAATTCAAGATAATAGGGGGGCTCAAGTCAAAAAATTTTACTAATTTTTTCGTAAAAAACTTTTCCCAATTGCATAAAATTTACGCAAAATTTTATGCAATTGGGAAAAGTTATACGACATCCCAAATTTTTTTGAGCAGTAAATTTACGCAAATTTGCGTAAATTTGCTGCTCAGAAGGAGATCCGAAAGAAATTTTTACGGTCCGTTTTTATGAATTGGGAAAAGTTTTTACAGCACGGTACCGTAAAAAACTTTCCCCAATTTTTTAAAAAAGGGCCACAAATATTTTGAATTGAGCCCCCCTAATTCATCTCGCATGAGGGCAAGTACAAGTATCATGCCCAGTTTGGCTATATTTGCTGCATTTTTGACCAAAGAGCTCAGCTTCAGTATATTCAGGATGTGCTTTGAGTGGCTTGGTGGTTCTTGAGGAGTGCAAAGGCTGTCCAGGAGCTTGAAGTGGTTCAGGCTCGTGGATCACACAGGAGATTGGATCAGGCTGTGAGAGAGGATTCCTCAAGATGATTGAATTATTTACCATCCGTTTACAATCAAGGTGCTTAAGGCCTCTTAAGCCGTCCTAGGGTGTGGGTCTGATTAAGTAAACAGAGAGGATTGGAATATCGCGATCCCGTTATGATATCCTCTTGGAATCATCTTAATTGTGAGTTGGCTATAAGGCTGAGGAAGTGAACTAGTTATTAACTAGTGAGATAACAATCTCAATGACCTATAGATGAGCAAGCAACAAACCTCCTCAAAAAGTCATGGAAAGAAACCGGCAAGGAAAAGAGAAAGGGTACAAGTGAGAATAGATAGAGCCTTTGTCTTTATATATACCAAATAGCATCACTACAACACGGTCTGCACCATAGATCTGATTACTAATATGACGTCAAGAATTGAATTACTCTTCTGGTTCTCATTGTTTTTGTTTTATATTTAGGTACATATCAAAAATACATCTTCACCAAAGATTAAATCACCCTAAATCACCCCATATGTCATGCTTGTTTTGAAGTTTGTTTCATGTAAAAATTCGAGATTCATTTCTTTCCTTTTTTTTGGTAATGAAGATTGTTCAAAATTGATTATTGTTTGGAAAATGAAAATATATATATGTGAAGATAGATGGGATAGGAGACTTAAGATAGCAGATTTAAAGAAACTTGAGAGTATTTCGAAAAAAACAAGCTAAAATCTATATATATATTGATGATATTTACAAGCTCATGAAGCTTACTAATACGAACCTATTTTAAGGAAAAAGTTTGGTTGAAGAATCGAGAAAGATATTCGGATGAAGATTGCATTCCAAATCAATTTGTGATTCATAACTCAATCAAAAGTAAGATCGAGAACAAATTGAGACAAACGATTACCAAAAAAAACATACATACAAGGATTCACATCCAAGATAAATAGACAAATCACATTCGATATAGCCGAAAAAGTCAGATAATAAAGAGAGACATGAATGAGTTTTGCAAGCGTATGCAGCAGATGAGAAATTTTTAAAGAATGTGAGTGAGATTAGCCGATTGTTTTGAATACTTTGAAGGCGATGGTCATAAGACTTGCATAAGAAGCAGCTTGGTGAATCCAACTTCCGAGTAAGGATGGAAGTAAAATGGTCAATCTATTCATGGAACCAAACTTCTTGCTCAAGCTAAGACGTCATCCAACCAAACTCATACCAAACTCATCTGCAAATTCTTATCTCCATCATTCTTCACAGTTCTACCGTACCAAAATCAAAACCTATAAAACTCGGTACTCCGCTCAGGAGCTTCTGAAATCTTTATTCCTTTTTTCATCTTGACATCCCAATTTAAGCCTGAAAGATAATTCCTTCTACAATCTCATTCTCGAATCTATTTACCTAAACCTTTTTCCTTTTTTCAAAAATGCCATTAGTTTTCGAAGTTTGTTCACATCATTCTGATAGGATTGCTAAATTAATAAATGTAGCCCAAGGAATGATTTTAAAAGAAATCAATTCGATAGATGGGAAAGAAGAAAAAAGTCAAGAAAGTTTAAAAACTAACTTGAGTAACATCAATTCGATTTTAGATGAAGCATTTACAATTTCAAGTCAACTTGAATCTTATGTTCAGAAATGGTAAATCTCAATCTCATCAATTTCCTCATGACCCCATTCCCCTTTACCTATGATTGATATTTGAGATTCTAAAATGGTTTTGATTTGATATGATAAAGTTCAAATGTACCAGATCCGAATTCGACTTCCACAAAACTCATCAAAAAGATCATCACAGGAGCCAATGAAACAGATTGGAAATCATTACACGAAACCGGTTCGACCACCTCAAGATTAATGCCAGCCATGTCATCCAACTTATACGAAGCAGGATTCTACAAATTCTTAATCGATATCATTCAACCTAAAAGAGTCTTAGAAGTCGGAATGTTTACCGGTACGATCACGGCTTTGTTCGGTAGTATTAAATCAGTTGAGAAAGTCATCAGTTTAGAATATGAACCTTACTTGGAAGATTGGTGTAGGAAGTTTTGGAAAGATTCTGAGATTGATGGATTGAATGAAAAGATTGAAATTAAGATTGGTGCTGCAAGTGAGAGTATAGAAAAGATGGTAAAAGAAGGTGAAGAACCATTCGATTTAGTAAGTCTCATCTGTTCTCTACTCACTTTACTACTTTATCAATTAGATTCTTATCCATGACTTCTTTTTTCTTCTTATCCATGACTTCTTTTTTCTTTTTTTGGTAAAGATTTTAATTGATGCAGATAAAGAATCATACGTGACTTATTTTCAACAAATCATTAAACATAAATTATTATCTAAATCGGGTGTATTATTAATTGATAATGTACTCTTTAGAGGAACATCAATTGAACCATTCAAAGTACCATCTCCAATCTCAGATTCTATCATCAAAGAATCTTTGGTAAATTGTAATGAATTAGGTAAAAGTTTAAATACACTTAATTCTTTGATTTCTCAAAATGATCAAGTTGAAGTGATCATGTTACCAATTAGAGATGGACTTAGTTTGGTTAAATGGAAATCTTCTTAAGTTCATGATTGATTTTTTTCTTGGAAGAAATCTTTCAACTTGTTTGGGATTTTTTTTGGAGAAAGTTATATAGAGAGATAAAGAAACTATAGAATATCAAAAATACTTTTCTGATTCTTTTGTTTTCATTTTTTTTATATCAAACAAACGTATTTCTCTTTCTCATGATTTGTAATAACATTTATGTTCCAGATTTTTCGAAATGAAGTGCTTTGCTTTGTGATGAGTTAAAGGAATCACTTTACAAGAGATCAGAAAAAAAAATCCACAAAAGCCGAGTGATAAAGTACACAAAACTGACCGAATTCAATTTCACATCCAAACCTTTCTGGTAGTTAAAACCTCGTAAGCAAATTAAAACGTGGAAACCTTATCTTGTCTTTCTCCCTAATCGAATATGAATCGGTGAATGTATGATGATAAGAAATGATCGATGAAACGATACAACAAAGTAGCCATGATTTATAAAAATTTAAAATTCAAACAAGTTAGAAAATCATTATTTTACGTTACGATTTTTTTTACTGCTGCATAGAATTTCATTCACTTGATACGAATTTCGATCCATTTTCTGTGCAGAGAAAATTTTAAAAAACTTCCATCTTTTTCCTCTTTTTAAATTCTCGCTTGTTTTATATATATTTACACAGTGGGAAAACAAAAAGGAAATGTTAAAATCAAGTTTGGTTTACGTTTTTTTGATTAACTTTTTCTTTTACAATGTCAAAGGTTTCCATCAATTTCAATTAAATGATCATCACCACTTGCAAACAAAGCATTCGTAAGTCGTGCCCAAGATTTCTTTTTCTTTACAAATCTGGTCTTTAACTCTTTAACAAATGTTTCTTGGGGATGACAATCAATAAATTCGTACCATTAAAGTGAACAAACTTTTCAACCAAATCAACTTCATTTAAACCAACATCGACTTTTCAAACGACATTCAAGTCAAGGTAAATGATTTTCTTCTCATATCAAGCTTTGATTTTTGATGAATAATTTTCTTTGAAACCTTTAGATGGAACTAAAAGAAGAAGAATCAGTCATGCAATGAACAAAAATGAATTCTTTTGGAAAAAGAATCATCATTATCGTACAAGATAAGTTTAAACACCTACAAGTAAGCAAAAACAAAAACATCATTTACATAGAATTGATTTAATTCAATAATCTTTCTAAGAATTGACTTCATTTTTAACAGGAATCATCTTAGACACATGATTTCGCCGTCGGGTTAGAAGCTTGAAGTTTATCAAGCAAAAGAGTCATCTATAAAGTTGGATTTTTTATTTTCTGATATGTTTTAATTTCTTTCAAAGGATTTCATTCACCCACTTTTTTTCACTCATATACATCTACCAAGTTCACCAAACCCAAAACCTAAGCTCGTTTTTTTCCCTATGTATTTGATCTTCATTAGAATACGTCTTGTAGATACAATTTTGTATCATTTTTGATTTTAACTTTTCTTTCAATTCATTCTTTGGTTAAAAGTATCATACGTTTTTTTGTTTTTTTGATTTGATTAGAAATCATTCAAGTAATTCTCTCTAGTTGTTCTAACAAAGAATTAAACCTCAGATAGGTTCTAAACTTATATGACAAGGAGAAGACAGTATCTACATTCTCCACCAGATACAGAAAGTCGGAATAAGTTGTTTTGTGGTCTTGAGAAGGATTTCTTTTTAGAAGCAACATCATCAAAGAAAGAAATCTTTGAGAGTGTTCTTGTGTATTGGGTGGTATAGATTGGGATATAATGTGTCTCCATTGTAATTTTCCAATGTTTAAACTTTTTGACGCCGTACTACATAGTGGGAGGGAGTGCAACAGACTCCAGAGGAAGCTTTTCTGGAGTTTCTGAATCAACACAAATTCATTTCCATCATTGTCCGCCGTCCTTTCATAAAACAGTACATGATTCTGCACAGTTTTGTCTTACCAATACTGATGAAGCTCAAGATCTACTCAAACATTTGGTGATAAAAGCATCAAGAATAGATAGTCTTAAATTACGGTTCTGGATATACATATATGTAAGGTGTTACATAGGAGGTCTGGACATCTTCTTAGACAGGGCTTATTCATTAGTTGTGACGCCACCTACCTCCACAAAGAATCCTCTCTGACAATACCTTCTGTTGCAGCTAAGTGGGAATCTCATTTCTCTGTTTCTGCTTTCTCTTTTGTTCATCTCTCTTTGCTATTGATCACTTGTAGAGTGTAGGATCCAATGACTACCAAATACCTTTGGTTGAACTAGATTTGTGTTTGTGTTAGGAATCGTATTTGTTAGTTTAGTTTTTGGAGATATTGCTACTGACCCTTGACACAGTGAGGACCCCTTCCTCAGACTCTTCCGGAGCCAACCTCTCATTGCCTTTATCTGCTACAGTATATACCAGTAGTCTCGCTCATATAAGAGAAATTGTGAGGAAGTTGTGGCTGTCAAATTGGGAGCACACGCCCGGCAATATTATATAGTGAGGTATTGTATTAGATTGAAATAACTTCACTTACTATTGAAATGCCTCATTGTAGATCACGGGACTGATCTTTCTCACAAAGAAGCTGTTGAACAATTTATGGTACATACTTACTTCTCTCACAGCTCACACATTTTTGCGTCAGGGAAGGCACAAGTAAACTGGACTTAAGAAGAGTAAAGTTGTTCAAGTTGGGATCTTGTTCAAACTCACAAGGTGAGATGGGCACAGAGGATAAATCAAGTCATGTAAAGCCCGCACAATTAATATCAAAGCAGGATCAAAAAGTCTTTGAATCGTATTGAGAGCTATAGTTTTTAGTAATAATGATAATAGGAGTTGTAAATAAGACTATCCCAAATTGAACCTTCGTTTCAACCGTAGCAACTACTCGAAGAAAGGAAGTTGAAATGTTCTAATAAGATTGAAAAGGTAATAGTTATCCAAGCTATAATATAATTCAAAACCTTGAGATAAACACTACTGATAAAACTAAAGTTATGAAAAGAAGCCCGTACAATCAAAACCAATCTAACCGTGTATCAAGAATCCTAGGCTAAAACTAAAGGTGAGATCTAAAGTAATAATAATGATAAGATCAACAACCATACACATCCTGAACTACTCCTTCAACGATATCGGTGACTAGAAGAAGGGTAGTTGGAGGGAGGAGGGCGTCTGTGAGAAAAGGAAGTTTGATGATGTGAAGCATGATTTCCTAGCATATTTTCTTCCTCATCAGAATCTACATAAGCATTATAATCAATCGCAGCCCTTCCATATCTTTGATTTCCAGAAGCCTCTTCCCGATATCTTGATTGAAGTGATGATTGAAGATTTCGAGTGATGGTCTGAGGTTGTCTTCTTGAAGGAGTTTGATCAACGTGATGGTGGTGAGTAGGACGGTAACCATTCTCGAATAAAACTGCATCACGACGTCGAGGAGGAGGAAGAGCATTCTCCAACAAGACTCCATCGCGTCTTCGGGATCGACGACAGAATGATTGATCAGACTCTATGGAAGTGGATTGAGAAGTGACAGGGACTGTATAATAAGCAATATTCTGATGAGCAGTAGCGGAAGGAATAGCATAGTAATCATCATAGAAAGCATTTTGACGAGGACGGTTGAATTGGGATGGTTGTAATGGAGAACGTGATACCTCTAAATCTTCTTCGTTGTAAGCAATACCACGGCAGGCAAAGGACTCACCCGAGTTAGAAGAGCGAGGTTGATGAGAGCGCCATTGAGAAGGAGGATGTTCGTAGAGACCGCGACAAGCGAAAGAAGAATCAGAGTCTCTAGAGGGGGAAGGACGATCACGACGGAAGAAATTGAAACGGTTGTTACTACTCATAGTGGTATAGACAGAAGGTTCAAATGAAAGGGGAAATGGAAAGGGGGAATGTGGAAATCGGTTGGTCGAGTGTGATGGAAGACGTGGTTGAGGTTGGAAAGAGAGAACTCTTGGTCTCAAGGTTGAACCAAATTTTATACAGAGAGGACCAGATCAGCACTTCCTCAGTACAAAGATCTTGATGAAGCGTACATTTTGATCGTATGTCTTAAAATGCCTATAGGCGTATATAAATGCTTTAAAAAAGAAGTGTATAACAATCTTTTATGCTCAACATTATTCAGTAAGATGCTGCGGGCAGTGTTGTATTTTTTACTTCGTACTGATTTCTCATCGTCTATTTGATCGAATACGCGACAAAAAGTAAACAAATGCCTTTGAACTTTAATGCTTTAGCTGATGATTATATCTCGTCAATAGAGAAATATCTTCAGCAGTAAAATGCTCAGATGTTCTTAAGACATTATTTTGATTGTTTACAGACTTTTTTGTTGGATCACGCTCATCCGCCTTCCCAGTATTTTTCGCGGACACCGCTTCGCTGGGATACCTCAAGATTTTTCAGCATCTTTCAGTCAATATACCAGTGGTCAGTCCTTTATGTCACAACTTTTCAAGAAGACGCGTTTCTATGTATGTATTTAGTGGGGTCTGAAGACTTTATGCTTCATCTCATCTTTTCAATAATCGTGATGAAGTTCTTTTCCCAATGTTATTTATTCGCTTGTCACTTTTATTTGACCTCTATGATCACTTCTTACCCAAGGAAGCCATGTCATTAGGATATATACGAGTTGGATGGACCTTCATTCCTTCACGCCAAGTTAGTCTGTTACAATATGTTGTGATCACAACTGAAGTTGTCCAATGACATATGTGTGATATGTATACCCGCTCCACAACCTATGGGGTTCGTGAAGCGGATGAAAATTCACATTCGAATTGCGCCGGCGTGCGGTCTCTATACGATCATCCACTCTCAAAACCGACATATCTCAATACGACTGTCCCATTTTCGCGTGATATACGAGCACTAAATTTGATCATCTCAATCTGTATCGAAGTAGCCCGCTCAATTCATTTATTTTATCAGGGAGTCCTTCCATAGGATCCCTGGAATAGGAATGTCGAATTCCGCACCCTCAATGGTTGTGAAGCATATAAATACTGATTGGGGGTCTTTGTCCGCCTTGTAATCATTCAAATTCCTTCTGTGTCAGGAGAGATTTCCCAAAGTTGATGTGATTGCTGGAATGCGCGCAATAGATACCGCTGAGTTACACCTTCAATATATTAAAGGAGTGTATCATATATCACAGTATTGATATTTCTACGTTCTTGTACTCTTGACACTCAAGTCTTTCAATCAACATATCTTGACCTAGCGCTTTGTGAACATGTACATCAACATGTTATTTGAATTTGTGACTTCGTCTTTTGTTATTTGACTCGAACATCTCTGATATCTCTAATATCTCATCAGATTGATATCATTTTCAACGGGTTCTCAATCAAAGTAGATTCGATTCAAGGCGTATCTGTTCCAAAATTACCAGAATTTCAGAGCCTCGATGTGAATATTGATGACTTTTATTCAAAAATTGCTGCATATCTTGCAAACCGACGTACAATCTGATCTGCATTCATCCAAAGCCATATGGCGTGTCATAGGCCACAATTGATGTACATCAAAAGGTCGTGAATCCGTAAATTTTGTTGTTCAGCGAGGATGAAGGTCGTATTGTCAACAACTTCGGGTTCGTTATATTTCAGTTGGCCATCTAATTCAACGCCGTGACGATTTCCCTCTTTCGAATGTTTAATCGCAAGGAAATGCCTGGGATCCTGATAAAAATCGATACAGGTCACATTTGTTTCTCGATCACCATCATCTTGGAGCTCAAAACTGAACATCGATCACTTCGACTGTGTGCAGAATCGATGCATATCTCCCAAAACGAGATCCATTTCTATGTGTTTGACGCTCCAGAACGCTTCGCATGCGATAGGATACAAGAAATACTATGTATATATCTCCAAGTTTTCGGTCGTACGTATTTGATCTTTGATCAATGTGAAGCCGAATCAGTTACCCTTGTCCAGTAGCGCATTGCGATGTAGTGTTCGGCAGCTGGTTTGGAATTATAAAAACTTGAAAGAAAACAAAGCGACTCATGATCAATTGAGAATCGAGATGGATTCGAAATATGAAAGTCACAAATTGAATTTGTACAAAGTTTTTAGAGGTTAAAAGCCCCGATCGACCCGTGTCCGATGAGAAAAATCAACCGAGGTTTTCCAAACTTCCAGAAAGGGTCAACATCGAATCACGATCAACAGAATCGAAGGTCCAAGGATACAAAGAGCGCACACAGCTCAAGAAGTTAACAAGTCAACAGACTCCATACCAAAGCTCAGAGCTAGAAATATATCTCGGCTGTGGAATATTAAGGAATCGTACTCGAAGGCTTCAACTTCAGGGTCAGGACTCGAGAAAACAAAGAAGACAAGGAAGACAAAGAATGAGTAAAGCATCATCTACTTCGTCATTGCAGCTTAGCATTCTTGATGTTTGAGAGACCTGAGTTCCCAAGTAGAACAATATGAGTCACCGGCCAGGTGTGAATACATTGCGATTTTATTCATATCACGGCTGACATTCTAGACCTCCAATGAACATTGATAACTTTGACTTCCTAAAACAATGCTATTTATCTTGCAAAACGGTGTGTCTATTCATGTTGGCGTTGCGCTAGACCCTATGGCTTGTCATACGCTACAAGTGATGCACTATAAACTATTGCAACGTTTCTGACTAGTCCTGATAATTGATCTTTAATCAATGTCAAACCAAACCACACCCGGAGAAAGCTAGCCAGGAAGTGCAGTGCCATGTACAGTAGCCTACATGAGATGAGTCTGCTGTTGGCTTCCACAAGTTTCAAAAGAAAGGAAATGTGAGCATCCACTGATCTTGGTGATTTGAAATATAAAGGTCACGGGTTGAATCTAATTTCTGAACTCAAAGCCCCAAATTCAATCCGACTGTGCCCAAGGAGATTGTCAGGTGTACTTTCTTGCTAAGGATCCCAACAAAACAATTGGTGAACATGAATCACCAATAGATCACACACCTGACAGTGTCACTGATGTTCTTAAATCATATTGAATGAAAGACTCAAAAATAAGTGGTCACCATACCGAAAAGAAAAAAAAGGTAAACAGTAAAGGAAAACAAAAGTCATAGAATCTTTAAAGAATCTAAAGAGAAAAAATACTGTGGGTTTTGACTAGATGGCCATGCTGTTATGGTGTATTAGTACCTAAATTTTTAACTTGTTTTGGTAGTGCCTTATGCAATTCAGCAACTTTAGCACTTTGAAAAAAGATCCCAACAAAGCCCAACAGTACAATTTCCACTCTCATGATTAAACACCCCCCGAATTGGGATATTTTTCACTTTTTTTTGGAATAGTTCATTATTGTTATATTAATGCCCATTAATTATTGCAAAAAAATACATTATTCCATTTGGGAGAGTGTTTAATCCTGGTAGTGTTGCAACCTGCATAATTCCCTTCATACACTCTTAGCAATTCAATAGCTACTACCAATGAATGATCTGTTGAGCAATCTTTCCATTCCATAAGGGAGAAATCAATGGGTGCACAAGATGAAAGTCTTCAAGTCAGATCCCAGAACTTCTGAACAAAGCACCACAGCGTGTATAAGAAATTAAATGACACAAAAGCAAGCATCACAGTTAGAGTTCATGAGAGGCAATTGAATTTGTAGGATATCAAAAACTTATCTTTGTTGGAAAGAAGCACATAATCAAAAAAAAGGTAGACATATCTTTTTTCTCAAAGAATGGAGGTGGCCCTCTATGCTAAAACTGAATTCTAAACAAAATTACAGGTGTACATAGGTTTGATGTGAGTTGAGAAGGACTGGAGAGTAAATCAAAAAAAGTTTGCCCTGTACTCATTTTCCTAATTTGGAGTGATTTTGGTTGTTTATCAATCCATATCCTCTCATATTCCCTTCAAGAGAAAATCAAGTGAAATTAATCATCAATTCAAAGATTAGAAAAATGGAGACAGATGAATTGGAGAAATTTCACTGACTTGTAAAGATCTGAAAACCTCCCAGCTAGAGATATCCCAGCAGAAAAATTGACTGAGATGTGATTACATAGGCTCATGTCAAAAAATGTAGGACCAGTGCGCCCACGTTCTACCAAGACTTTCTCAACTTACGATCCACCAGAGTGACCTGACAGTGAAAATGTTTTTGGCCTTTATTTTACTTCTCACATCTTATATCAAGTTCAAAGAAATCATTTTTAAGTTTCAAGTCAATTTTTTTTCCAGTCAAATCTTGTCAAGGAAATATTTCATTGATCCAAACAAAATAAATAGTTGATCTCTTGATTATAAATAGGGTTTTCAGGAATTATCTATCAAATGAGTTCAGTTCTATAAATTCAAAAATGTGTTTTCAAATATGAATCGGATCAATGAAAATGAATGAGTTTGATGTTGTTACAATCTTCAATTCTTTTTAAAGATCTAATCAAACTTAGCTTGACAACTTGATGATGAATTGCTTGATGTTAATTGCCAGAAAATTGTTTTATTTTGTGGTTCTGGTAAATAAAAGTATCATTCTAGTTCAGAGTTTCATTGTGTGATTTTCAGATCCACTCTCCTAAGATTCAAATATTATTCTGGATATAATAATACTTCCAATTTTGTTATCTAGATATGTAGACATCCAACATGATTTTGTAAGACTGATAAAGTTGAATGGTTCTTTGAAAATGGTGTGATGGAACAGGACCCTGGAAAGCCCCTATATACCCGCCTAATTGGGTATGTAGGAATTGGCCTTTTTGGGTAAAAATGGTCCTTATGTTCTGTGTAGGAATTCTAAAAATTTGAAAAAAAAAGTCACACAGGAGCCTTATTTTGTATGTAGGAATATGTCAAAAAGTGTGGAAAAAAAAATTAGGTTTCTTACACATTAGGTAGGAAAGAGGGTTCTCAGGGCCACCAGGCTACCCACTTCAATACATAAGGTGAGTAGCAATGATCATCGAGTCACAATGAAACCCGATGTTATTGTGTATAGATACCAATCATGATAGTATTGAGTTCGAAGCTCAGGTAAGACAATTTTTTGCACATTTTTATGTAAAAGGGTGTGGAAAAATGTCATATTATGACAGTTGATGGTCATTGAAATCGAGATGTCTGACAGTCTGGCATGGGTCAGCAAGAAGGTTGTTTCAACCAGTTTCAACCGAGTCCAAACATTTGAAATGGCCTGAAAGTTGCTGAAACAGCTTGATTCTGCTCGATCACAACATTTTTTTTGTTTGATCTTGATAGTTTTCGTTGATATTAGACACAATTACTATATCTCGCGTAGCAAAAGGAAAAGGTAATGAACGAAAGAAAAAAAACAACCACCAGGATCCTGTGGCTTCTGATCACGCCAATGCAAATGGAGCCACCAAATTGGACCCTCGGACATGTAGTAAATTGGTAGCCATCATGCTGAAAAACTCTGAGCAGATGGACAAGGCTCTGGATCGCTTACATCAATGGAACATTCATGTAAAGCTTGACCTCAATTGGATTGCAAAAAATACATCAACAACTCTCGACATCGCAACACAAACACTTTATACAAGTGGCAATGTATCAGAAGACAATCCACTTGAAGTAAACAAGTTTGTTGTGGTTATAAAAAACAATGTATGTCATCCCCTGTTTCAAATATGAAGCTGCCGACTCTGATCATTTAATGTACTCTTGATTCGTTTTAGATGCTTTTTTTGGGTAAGATCTGTGCTCTCTACATTTACCAGAATGGTAAGCACGAGTGGATCACCAAATCGTCCACTCGATCTAAGCTCTCATATGCATCTACCCAGCTTTACATGTATAAAGGGAATCCTGGAGCGTGTAGTTTTGAAGAAAACTTTCCAAATCGCCTCATATTCTCGCATCTTGATATAGCAGATATTCACTATGTGTTTCCCCCCACCTCATCAATGAATATTACTGAACCCAAGGCTAACACCATATGGATTCCTCAAGCTTATCGTGCTATGTTAAAGGCTATGAGCCAGAAACAGTACATCAAGGCAATTCTCGAACAACTTGCTGTTGAACACGCTAAAGCTAGAAAAAAATAAGCTATACTTGAATTGTAATATCTAACTTGGTTTTTATTTCTCTCCACCTTATCTAGAGATTTGATTTTGTGTTATTTCTTCAAGTTGTTTCGCTTCATCTCTCCCAAATTCAAAAAAATACCAGTCTCTTTAGTCCCTTTTCTGAAACGTTTGACTGCTCTTTTTCTACTTCTTGATATTGAATTCTCAGACCCTGATCTCCCTCATGTGTAGAGATTCACTTTGATGTTTTTACCTGTTACAGCAGTGGACCGACTGCAGTGGCTGGCCAGGAACTGGAAACACAGTCCCTCCAGTGGCTGGCCAGGAATTGAATTACTCGTTTTTTTTAAAACTCAACTACATAACACTACATAGCTATACTACTCACTAGTCTATTTCTCTCTCAACAACTTCAACTCTTGTGATTCTTCTACCAAATTCCCAAAAAAATATACAAGTTTTTCCGGAAAAAAAATCAAGATGTCTAATTGCTCTGAAACGCCCAAAAACACAGATTTTGAGGGTCCTTATGCAGATGGAAGGAATATTGGGACCTTTCTCCGAAAAAAAAAATGGTCCTTTGTCAACAGGTAGGAATCCGAGTTTTTTTTGTGAAAACCGGCGAAATTTGTGTAGGTAGGAGGGGAAAATTTCGGGATTTCCATTAGGAGGGTATATCGGGGCTTTCCAGGGTCCTGATGGAACTGAGTCTGGATTAATGTGAGGCCCGGTTTGAGTAGAAGTATGTATGCTTATAACAGATTCAATCGAAAGTGGTATGTATTCGAGTCTCCTCTGACGCACTTCACTCAAACTCAAACTCAAACTCATCCTCAAGACTGCGAACTTCATTTTCATCCAAATCCATCTCATCAACTCAACTTCAACTTCAACTCCGATATCGGTCCTCAACACAACTCAATTCTCAAATTCTTCAGAACGACATATTATATTCAAGAACTCACCAAGCTTCAAATACTTAAACAAAACCGAAACCATGTACGGTGCAGGTGTACTTTTATCCGGAAATGAACCTCCACAAACCGTTCTAGAAAGCTATATTGGTATGTGTTCAAAAAGATCAGACGAGTGATGTGATGAATTGAAAATTGACTTTGATTTGGGTTTTTTATGAAATAGAACGTGCTTGTAGTCCAATGTTAAGTCAACCAAACATGTCCCTCAATTTAGAAATCGCGTAAGTTGATGACCAGAATCTAAAATATCAATTCAAAACCCAAAAACCCAAAAACGAGAAAACCTACTATAAGAATGATAGTAGTGAAGATTGAGGTTTAACTGATCGAATCTTAATTTGATTTTATACTTTTTCTTATTCTAGTGATATGGTGAATTTAAAGAAAGCTAATACACCTAGAGAAGCTGCAATCACGGTTTTACAACATGTTAATCGTCGGAATACGCATGTTTCAATGTTGGCTTTACACGTTAGTTTGATCTTTATCTTGACCTTTATAACTCAAGTTCAAGAAAGTTCATGATTGATAACACTGAGTTATATGAATTCTTCGTCTTCTTGGATTTAAATCAAACCATCATAAATCACAATACCTCATGAAACATATAATCTCTCTCAAAAATATCCAACTTCAAATCAAAATCAGTTATTAGATATCTTAGTAAAAAATTGTGGATATCCATTCCATTTACAAATCTCAACCAAAGAATTCTTAAATGAATTAGTCAGAAGGTTTCCCGAAAAACCTCCCATCTTTCCACCTCCACCTATGCAAAAGATTTTAGAATTGATACATGAATGGAAAGTGACGATTTGTGTGACAAGTAAACATAAAGAAGATTTAGTTCATATTCGAGATATGCATAGGTTACTGACGTATAAAGGTTAGTTTTGCTTTCGGTTTGGGGGGTTTTGGAAACTTGATTCGTTAGTTTTTTGATTGGTGGATTTGATGATATACTTTTTGGGGTTTCAAAGGTTATAGGTTTCCAGATTTGGATAGACGAGCAGCACAAGTTTTAAACGAATCAGATGTACAAAACCTCTTTCAATCTCTATCTTTACACTAAACCCATTGACTCATTCAGACTCTCTTTTGAATGTTTTTAAATCAGAGACTTAAATCAGCAGAAGAACTAGAGGAAGAAGATCGCGCTGCTCAATCAGCGGTAAGTGTAATTTTCTTTTTTGAGTGAAAATCTTCGAAACCTATAGCCTGATCATATTCTCTAATGGGATAGAAACTCCAAGAATTGATTCGGAGAGGTACACCAAAAGATTTAGCAGCAGCACAGGAATTAATGAAAATCATGTCAGGAGCAGTAAGCGAAACAAAAAAAAAATCAATATACTCGAGTTTCATTGGAAAGATCTTGATTATGTTTCTTTTGCTTGATGATGGTGATGATGATCAGGAACCAGATAAACAACCAGATTATGAAGCTCAAATGCAGAAAGAATTAGATCGAGTTCAATCTCGGATTCTATTACTTAATGAACTTTTAAATAATGCTCAACCAGGTGAAAGATTTGTAGATGGTGATGCATTTGATGTAAGTGTTTTTTTTTGATTTTCGTTTTTGGTTTTTCAATTCTTCAAGTTTCAGATGATCATGATGGTTTAACTTTTGAACTTGATGTTTTTCATTTTTTTTTTGCTTTGATTGATTTAATAGCAAATTTCACAAAAATGTAAACAAGTTCAACCTAAATTACAAAAATGGATCAATGAAGCAGCTGAAAACCGACCTGAAATGATGGGTGAGTTTCAATCTATCAGATCTTTTTTCTTCTTGACTATTTCTTTTGGTTCCAAAGCAAGAAGAGACTGATTCGATTTGTCAAAACAAAACCAAATCATCATATTTTGTTGGATAGACCGATTACTTTTGATCAACGATTTGACTAATAATGTACTTGATCGATATACATCGTTTAAGGCAGGTGATTTTACTGCAACAGCTGAAATCAATCCAGCGTAAGTTTATGTATTTTCGAATTTTAACAAGTTCAAAACCAATTAAACTGATGATGATTAATTTTTTTTCGATGGTTAGATTTGCTGGTAAAGATACAGCAACTGCTAAATCTCAAGCAAAAGAAGTCAGCTTAATTGATTTTGATGAACCAGATCCGACCCCAACAAGTGCTACTCCTGGTCACGATCCTAATGGATTAGATGGTCTGTTCGGTTCGATCTCAATCTCGACTCCTAATCCAACCCCAATTGCCGGTTCATCATCATCATCATCCACAACGACAACAACAATGAACCCTCCCAATCTCTTTTACGATCCGAATCCGTCTTTTAACACTTCTTCAAATCATTCATCTACCACTCAAAACTCATTGATCAATCCTTCTTCAAACCTTGCGATGATGTCTGGTTCTTGGGGATCTAATCAAGTTTCATCTGATACACTACGGTCTACTGGATCATCAGCTGGACCGATTACATTAGGAAACAATCAATCAACTAGTTTTGCTAGTCCTAATACATCAGTACCTTCCTCTAAGAATGGAAATAATAATGATAATAATAAAAAAGATCCATTTGCAGATTTAGCTGGATTGTTTTGATTAGGATTGATGGATTCGATTGATTGATTGATGAGTGAGGAAAGAGTATGAAATCATAGAATTGTATTGAACCTTTTAAATTAATCATCAAAACATCATCTTTTCTTTCTAGTTTATGATTTTTGATTCTGTTTGTTTGATTGTGTGATCTTTATTTTTATCATTTTGGGCTGGTGGGGGTTGAAAAGTGTGTTGTTTTGAATTAATGAAGAATGATTTTTTTTGATACAAAAACGACTATGATTACGACATGAGATGAGATGAGATATGAAGGATAGAAAATAAATTTGGTACAAGGTTAGAAGATTGAACGCGATTTGTTGGTTTGATTGAAACGAAATGAATCTATGATTAGGTAAAAAAATGAGGAATGCCAAAGAAAAAGGTGTAAAGAAGTTGAGAAAAATTGAAAATTGCCCGACTTAGAATCAAATCAAAAACTTTCACTCATGAGTCCAAAATCAAGATTCCTTCAAATGAGTTTCTTTTCTTGTTTACAATTGAGTTCTTACAAAAAGATCGAAATTAAATAAATAGAAACCTGATTTTTTTTCTCTACGATTCGATTGGTTTCTTCATTGATTTCTTTTCTTCATTTTCAGCATCTATGCAAAAGAAAAGACAAAAAATTCAGTAAGTATCCAATTTATCCATCAAAATCCAAAAATGATAGTAAATCAAACAATCCGTACCAATTCTATTACTTAATAAAAGTAAACCATAAGAAGCGAAAAATAATAAGATTAATAGAATCATATTTAAATTACAATCATTTGGATCTTGCCATAAATAAATTGGTGCATAACTACAACTGTAAAAGAAAGAAAAAAAATCGAAAATCGAAATCATTGATTTTACAAATTTGATTTGTTTTATTTTTGAGATGATTAGTTTTTCTTTGTTTTGAGGTTGTTTGAGGAGGTCTTGATTTGCGATTTTGGACTTACATTCCATTACTGTTATATCGAAAGTTACCCATCTTGACGTATTAAAAAAAATGCGATCAATCTTGTAGATGAATGAAAATGAAAGTAGACTTCGATGAAGTTTTCAAGAACAAACATCACTGGTTCGAGTGATAAATATCAAATTCGGGTGACGGTACTTTTTTACGAGTCGAACAGACGGCCAGACACCGGGTTATTCTTAAGCCCGAGTCCGACTCTCAAATTTTTGTCATTGTACTTTCAAAATTCCAAGTGATCAAATTCCTCAACTTGATTTCCTTCAGATACAAATCTTACAGCCGTTGTAAGATCTATCGGCAGATTTTTAGATCATTGTGTTGTTGCCAGATTTAATGTAGAGGTCAAAAACTCCAAAAAACCCTTTTGAGACTGATAACTCTACTGCCCATTTAGGGGATACAAAGTTAAATCTGGGATTTTTTTCCCAGTTTCCCAGTTTGTTTATGGCTGTGTTTGGTACTTTCCCACGCTCTCCCAGTTTCCCAGTTTCCAAAATACAGCCAAAAACGGAAACTGGGAAACTGGGAAAAAAATCCCAGCTTTAACTTTGTATCCCCTAATTGGTCAGATCTAGCACAAGAACAATTGAGTTACTCTCAAAGTGACATAATTTTCGAGTTTTTGACTTCAAAAGTTAAATCTGGCGACGACACAACTTTTCAAAAATCTGCCAGTAGATATTACAACAGCTGTACCTACTTTAATTTGAACTCATTTCAATCATATTCATCACATTAAACCAACTTATGATACCCAATATTTGAATTTGGCATATGTTTCTACTTCAAGCATTCAAAGGAACTCTCTGTGAAATTAGGCTCTAGTATGACTTTCTATATCATTGATTCATATTGATTCTTGATTTTAATATCTTGATACTCTTGATATGTACACCTGAGTTTAATTGAAAAAATCATGGAATTTGATTTCTTTCACTCATCAATAAGTCTTCACCAGTTTCCAAACATCTTTAAATCCGTCAAGTTCTGTAATTTTACCATTTGCTCTACTTTTCAGATAAATATGTAGTTGGGACTCAGAGGTATATAATCATCTTTGAGTATTTGATGATAATCACACAAAGTTTTTGATGCACTGGAAAACAACAAATTTTGTTGGCACTTTCCTGAATCCAAGAGAGGATTCCAAAAGGACCAATATGTGTAGGTTGAGCAGACACACCACTCTTTTCTTTGGCCTGAAGGATATTTGTCTGTAAGGTACATGGGTATGGAGGAATGAAAGAGTCCCCAGCCAAACATTTCTGGCTCACACACCAAATTATGTGTATAAGGCATAAGTCCCTCTCTCAACTACTTGTTTGTCCAAGAGGGACTCTGTTAAGTTAGCTTATGCTGTATCCCCCACATTTGGTATGTGAGCAAGAAACTTTTGGCTGGAGAGTTTTTCAACACACCATATAAACTTCTTACCCTAAAAATAAACACCCCTAGACCAAAGAAAGGTCTTAGGTTCCCCTCAACCTGCATACATTCATGTATGTAACTGTGTATTGAATGCAATGATTGTAGAGCAATGGAAGGCTGAAGTTTGCAGAAAACTCCAAGATCTCTCAGAAAGCTGTCTGACCTGTCAAAAGCTCGCACCAGGCAGGCTGAATGGTTACACATTTTCAAGTTTTTCTGTAGTGCTTTCCTAAAACCAAGAGAGAGATATCAAAGATTAAGAACCAGTATGTGTAGGTTGGTGGGCACAGACAACCTTTCCTTGGTACAAAGGTGTTTTATTTGTAGGGTAAGAATTTATGGTGGGTTGAAAAGCTCCCCAGCCAAATTTTTCTTGCTCACAAAACTTGATGGCTTAAGTCCCTCTCTCACAGGCTTTCTTGCCAAGAGGGACTTTTTTAGGTTAGATATTACACTAACTATCTAAATATGTTTGATATAAATAAAATCTACAACATCTTTTGTGTTTCCTCTTGTACCAGATCAATGAGCTTGTACAACATGTACATCAGAAAATAAGAAAACATGAGAAATAAAAATAACAGGCTTGCATAGCAGTATGACAGTTTTGATTCCAATTATCTAAGTATGTCTTTAGGTGAGTAAATCTTCCTGTTGCTTGGATGTATTGTGCTAAGTATGGGAACACTTTAGGTGTGTCTAAGACTAAAGTAAGAGCACAGCTGCTGCTTTTATGTTGACTTTCATTTTTTCTTCTTTTAATTGTTTTATAACTTCCTGTACTCTGTGTTTGTTGTATTTCATGCAATAAATCAGAAAATGGGCTGGTGTTTCTGTTGCTTGACATGTTTTGCACTTCTCAGTTTCCTCTACTTTTATCCAGAATAGGAATTTGTTTTTTAAGGGCTCATTCCATGATATCATTGGCTTATTCTCTTATCTGGGCCAACATTGCCTTTCCTTTTTGTTGCATCCTGTGGATGTGAGACTTGTATGTTAGTTTTGGTTCAAGCAAGAGGCCTGGTCATCCAAGTATCACTAGTTGATGTTGAAGGGTTTGTCTGCAAAACATTTGACTTGGCTTCTTGTGTTTACTGTGTGTGAAATGCATCAGTTGAGCTACTTTTTGATCAAATAATGCTCCATGTTGTCTTCCCCATTCCAAAAATATGTAACCCTCTTCCTCTGACTCCAAGACATTGAGGTCAAACTTCAAAGTATGTGTCACATCATCAATAAGTCCTAACAAAACAAAATATCAGCATTCATCAGTAGAGAGGAATTGTTGTATAATGTTACCAACAGTGGTGATCCCTGGGGAAGCCTCTCAAAGTATTTGACCACAGAAAGGATATTAGATGACATCAAAAGGATCGAGTCTGAGATACTTGGACTTTTTAAGTTTTGGGGCTTTGAAGGCTGGTTGCTATAGACAAAAGAAGATATTGGAAATACAGTTATTGGTCAAGGATAGCTGAGATTTTATTTACCAAGAATTTCATGAAGAATTTCATGTCTTACAGCAGATGAGTAGAACATCCAGTTTGTACCATTCTTGATCTGACCCTGCTCCTATGACCAACATAAACCTATGTACTGGGGAGATTCTTTTGTATGTCTTGATCCTTTCAGAGAAATCAACCACCTCATCCAGGATAATCTTCTAAATTTTAGCCCTATGGTATCAATCAAGCCAATATGATATCACAATCTCTAGGAGACCAATGGACTATTCAACATCTTGGCTCAGAAAAAAATATGAATTTTATGGTGAGATGAGTAAGAAAGATCAGGGAGGTTTACCTAAGTTCTTTAGGTTTGAAATGGGTACACAAGGAAAACTATAGCTGACAGCAGCATTCCAATGCTGGGACTGGATATCATTGAATTTTTTGCTACATTTAGACAAAAATTAAGGGAAATCTATGAGCCTCAACATGGTGTCCAAGCTTGAAGGGAAAATCTTCCTACAGACGTTAAGGGCAATATGAAAACAAGTAACAATTATACTGCTGAAAAGTTCTTTACTTCAACATTTATGGGAATTTTGACTTCCTTTCATAGGGAGAGGCAAATGGATCTTGGGCTCCTATAATCCAGAGAGGATGGGATCTTCAAACATACTTCAATAGATGGCTGAGCTGTTTTTCAAAAACTGAATATTCAGTGATTCCACACAAACCAGGCCATAGGGCAGAAATTTTTGATTGGTATGATGAAAGGATGACAATAGCCTATCTGGGGGCTTTGAAAAATATCAATAGTGAATCTCCTCAGCTGGTCTGGTGTCTTTTATTCCCAGTTGTTTTCAATAGCTGTGTTCAAACCAAACCCGTTTGACTCAAAAACCCAGTACACCCAGTTGCGTTTTTGGTGGTAACTTTGTGTATCTAGTGACAGCTCTTGACAGCTTCCAGCCAAAAAGTCAACTGGGTGTACCGGGTTTTTGTGCAACCGGGTTTGGTTTGAACACAGCTAATGCTACAAGGGTCTTGTCACCACCAAACATACCTGCCATATGTGAAGAAGAAAAATCTGAAACATTACTCACTAGCATTCAAGTTGTTTTAAAAGGACACTACACAATTCCAGACTTAAGAATATTGAATACAAGGCCTATGACATGAAAGGATTTGTACTTTCCCCTCCAAACTTGCCTGAATGACTGTATTGTAAAAGGTTGAACTACACATATCTATGTGACAAAGATATACTGGTTTTCAAACAGATCACTTTTACAGTTGGGACAGAACTTGTTCAAGATGAGATGTTTTTAGATTTTGATCCGATATATAAATCCTCCAAAGCAGAAAGAAACCACTCAAAATCCCCTCATGGCTAATCTACATATTTCTGTTACATTTGTCCTTGCACTGTGCTTAAAGCTCATATCCTCATCCTTGTATGATTTAATTGAAACTCCACAAACATCACACATTTTAGGTGAAGAAGACAAATCAACCCCCAATATTGTGTCAAATTCATTCATCACAGAGGTCCCTAAGGCAGACAATCATCTAACATCTTTTGAGAGGGAGATCAATGATATACTTGGAACCCCTGGATACATAGAATATGGCTTGGAAGACAATCTGCTCCATACCTTACATCACACACATTCCAGTCCCTTGCTTCCTGAGAAGGAACACAAATATTTCACAATGGGGGAAGGGGGAGACCATCATCATCAACATGTGGAGTTTCCAATGACTCCTTTTGAAAGGGATGAACAATCTGCAGGATATGCTTGTGTAAGTGACATTGGAGATGTAGAAGATAGCTTGGTCAAGGAGGTAGATCACTTGAATCACAAAACATTTGAAGCCCACAATTTGAAAACTTCAAAAAAGCCCCATCAGACATCAAGAGTTGTGGAACTCAAGAAGAACAAGCGCAAGGATAGGTCTGAGGATGCAGATCCTGGGTGGTCAAATTCAGGTCTAAATGACAAAATCTCTTCAAAAGGTGGTGTATATCTCCATGACATTCTACAGAATCATTATAAAATTGAAGAAAAATCATTGATACGTGAACTTCAATGGCAAGCCCAATTGGTACTTTGGCATTCACCTGGTCTTTCTGCCACTATCAAGGCACACTTCCAGGCCTTTGAAGATCATTCCAAAAACAATTTAGCAAATGATTGGAAATTTTTCTTCAGTAGTGAAAGGATTTCAGTGGCAATCAAACGTATTCACTCTGAGATAGCTATGGGATTCTTTGGGGCTTTGAAGACTGTCTGCTATGGACAAAAGGGGATACCAGAGATGAGATTGTTGGTTGAAGATGGCTGGGACTTCCTTTACAAATACTTTCATGATGAATTTCAGATCTTACAGAAGAACAATGTACTTTTACCATCTTCAATCTTACCCTGCTCCTATGACAGAGATAAAGCTATTGGGGAAATTCTGTCACATGTATTGACCATTCCAGAGAAATCATCCATATCATCCAGGATAATCTTCCAACTCTTGAAAAGATGGTATCAATCAAGCAAATTCAATAGTGCAATTTCTAGGATCCCAATCAACTATTCAACATTCCTTGAAAATTGTCATGTTATATACAATCGAGGAAGGAAAAAGATTAAAATAGATGGTGGGAAGACTAAAAAAGAACAGGATGATTTGTTTAAGTACTTCAGGGTTGAGATGAGGAGACAAGGAGAAAGCTTGATTCAAAAGGGCCTCACACCACTGGGAAAGGACATGAAAACATTTTTTGCTACACTCAAACTTAAAATGGGTGACATATATGTATCTCAAGATGGTGAAAAAGGTGCAAGGAAAGATCTTCCTTCTTCAGTTGTTAAGGAGGATATCAAAATAATCAATAAAGCCATTGAAATAGCTGAAAAGTCTATCACTCCAACATTTATGGGAATTTTGAGTACTTTGCATACAAAGGGTAAAATGGATGAATCTTGGTCTCTTATGATTCAGAGTGGATGGAACCACCTTCAAACATACTTCAATAGATGGATTAGCTTTTTGTCAAAACCTGAATACTCGGTAATTTTACCCACAAAAGGCAAGAAAGTTCAAGATATTGATTGGGCAGATGACAAAATGACAATAGCCTATTTAGGAACATTGAGAGACATCACCAATGTACCTACCAACTTGGTCTGGTTTCTTTTAGATCTATGGTTTGATTGTATCACTGAGTCAAAACACAGTGAAATTCAAAATTTGTCAACTAAAGTCTTACCACCAAACAGGGAATTTTTGAGGAACAATTACATGGCATGTGTAATCTCCCACAGGAAATCTTAGCTCTTATCTTCTTCTTGGAAATATCATAGATACAATTCTTCTTTTCTTCTAGTGAAAATGTTTTACTCCATGAATTTGCAAAACTGTAGATCTCTTGTTTGCCTTATGATCTTTACACTTGTATTCCAAAGGTGGTACTATCACTTTAACCAACCCTAATCGAACTAAGGATCTGAAATGCTCAGAATGAAATAGCATTCAAGCTTTCTTGACCTACACCCACAATCCCCCCAGATATATACATTGATCTTGTTTTCTTGCTTGAAACCTTCTCAATTATTCCTTTCAATCATTTGCAATCTTAACATCTTATATTATCATTTGACCTTTCAATATCTGATGTACCTGTAACTTCCATTGGAAAACACAATTTATCTTTGGCATTTGTGATGGCAAAGTCCCCTAAAAACAACAAAAGAGGTTGTATTCAAGTGGATGGATCATATTTAAAGATCCTACAAAATGGACTGGTTCAAACTTGCAGTTCACTCAATAACCTACCCATTGTTCAATCAGTGAAAAAAAAACCAGTGAAACACAAGGAAAGGGACCAAATCCAAATATCCACTTAACTTCAACCATCATCAAGTTTGTTCAAGTTGAAAAACACACACACACTAAATCATAACTGTGCCTACATCAAAAGGCTACTCTGAATTCTTCAAGTTTTCAAAACTCTCTACAAAATCCTGGACCCACATCAGGAGCAATCACATTCCAGAACAAAAGCATGGCCTTATATACAAACCTCATGATCATAATGGTTTTTTTTGTTTTTGAAAAATGATAATTCCTTATCACACCTCTATGTATTCATCTTAATTTTTGGTAATAGATACAAAAGAGAAAATTCAACTTTGATCATGAACTTAGGGCGCGTTCACTTAAGCAATTTCTGGTGAGAAATCACATTCTTCAAAATTTAAAGTGTCTATTTGGTGGCGCATGTTTCATTTTTGTATTAAAAAAATCACAGAATGTGATTTCTGGTCAGAAATTCCTTAAGTGAACGCGCTCTTAGAAAATCACAATTTAACACACCTCAAAACCAATTTTTCATAAAACATCACATTTTTTTTGGTAACACAAAAGTTCATCTAGCAAGAATACTTCTCAGATCATACTATGACTCTACTCAATCCCACCTAAACATTCTCATTCACTTTCAACCCCAAGTAAACCCAATCCATACAATCTTTAGAAAAAGATTAAACCAAAAAACCATATTGATATTTCTTATATTATTCATATATCCAAAAAAACATCTCACATCACATCACAACACAACACATCACACATCACAACACATCACACATCACATCACAACACAACACAAAATTATATAACCCCTCAAAACAACAATTAATTTTACAAAATAGAGTCTTGCAAAAAAAGAAAGCAAAAGATCAGAAAAGAAAATCAATCCAACAAAACACTTCCTTGAAAAAACCTTTTTCTTTCCTTCTTTCTTTCTTTCCATTTACAAAATATTACAAAAGGTGGTAAAAAAAAGGTATTTAAAAAAAAAGGTATCTTGAAAAAGTAATCCAAAAAGGTTTCCAAAAAAAAATGAAAAAAACCAAGAGAGATAACTCAAAGAAAACTCAAAGGAAAAAACTAAAACCAAACCACAAAAAGAAAACAAAAAAACCTTTATTCAAAAAAAATCAAAACCAAATCAAATCAAAATCAAATCGAATCAATCAAGAACGAAAAAAAAAGAAAAAAAGTTAAAAACAAAAATCCAAACTTGAGTTTTTCCTTCTTTTCCTTCTTTTACATCTTTAATTCTTTTCTTTGTTTGTTTGATTGACAACAGAAAAAAATAACAAAGAAATTATGAAAACTGAAAAAGAGGAAGAGATGATATGATAATAATGAGAAAAAAGAACGAAGTAAAGAGTTCCCAAAGAAAAAAAAATTCAAATGATTTTCTTCTTATTCTTTTGATTTCCTTTCCCAAAAGAAAAATCCTTTCCCAAAAGAAACCAAAAGAAAAACCAAAAAAAAACCAACTATTTTTTTCAATATAAAAAAAAGGATATCCATTACGAACCCCACCTGAGCCCAAGACCCACAGCAGAACCAAAAGCACAAGAAGAACCCTCATGAAACCAAACCCACCAAAAAATCCCACAATCACAAGTTCTCATTTCACTTTCCTAACTCTCAACGGACTAGTATGATCATACTGAACCTGAATTGGAGCTCTACCGTTTTGAGCCATCGGATTTGCAGATCTCAAAGAACTAGCATGATGGTTTTGCAAGTGTTGTGTTTGAGAATGTGAATGTGGATGTGGTTGTGTTTGTTGATAAGTTTGTGGTGGTGGTTGTGATGATGATGGTGGGGCTCTAAGTTGGTTTTGTGCCATAGCTCTCAATCCAACTTGAGGTCTACTTTCATACCCAGATGAACCATGTGGAGAACCTCTGGAACCAGTTTGTAAGACTTGTTGATCATAAGCGTATGAACCTCCGGGTGGAACACGTGTTGAAGAAGTTCCGTTTGGAATCGGTCTAGATCCATTAGGAACCGGTCTTGAAGTAGAAGGATGGTATGATCCTTCATTCGGCCCTCGATTCGGTGTGGTAGGCAATCGATGACTATCATTCGAACTTCTCGAACTACCTTGTGAGCTAGCCATCGATTGTGGATGATGTGGTTGAGGTCCAGGAAAAGGTCTTCCACCCACCGGTGGTGCAGGTGGACCCCTTCCTGCCGGACTAGGTGATGACACAACAGGATATTGAGCTCGACTAGGTCCTGGATTCGTAGGAGGAGTTCTAACTTTTTGACTATCAGCATGATAGATTGCAGGTCGGATTGGAGCGGGTCCAGGTGGGTTTTGGACATTTCCAGTCGGATGTAATTGACGGATCGGAGCCGATTGTGGGTTAGGTAATCGAATCGATCCTGTATCTCTAGACAACTTCACACCAGCTGCTTCGGCTGCTTTGGTGATCTCATCATCTAAGACATTTAATGAAGCACAAATCAAGATCCCTGAAAGATCAAAACCAAAGAATGAGTGAATTGAGTAATGTTGTTGAAGAGTTGTTTGGAAAAGAACCTTACATTCTACCATATCTTCATTTCCATCACCTAATGTCTTCCATACAGCTTTCTCTTCATCTGTTTTTCCAGTCACACTGATTCTCGTTTCACCAGACCCACCTTGATGTTTCATAATCTTACCAAATTCAATCCGTTTAGGAGGAATAAGATGTCCAGCATACCTAATCATGAAAAAGAAAAAGTCAAAAAGAGATTGGTTTGTTTGATATCAGTCGGTTTAAACCAAAATGAATTGATAAATCGATTTGAGATGAAAGAAAGAAAAAGACTAACGTAAAATAAAATAAAGTCCACCAGGGAGAATTCGGATTAGGTTTACTAACTTGAAACAAAGGTTGTTCGACTTGTTGATTATCAGGATTAGGTAAAGTAAGTTTATAAACCGGATTCTGAATTCCTTCATTCCTAATAGTCCATCGTAAGTTTCTAGAAGCTTCACACCTAATAGCATTCCTATCATTCCTATCATTCGAATGATGATGAGAAGAACCAGAACTAGGTTGACTATTACTTTCATGACTATTAGGTCTTTTTGAATTGGAAGATGAAGGTGGAAAGAGTTTAGCTACACATAAATCACCTTGATCAGATGGAGTAAGTAAATAGTTTTCTCGATTATAGTTTGTGTGTAGATAAGTATATAAGATTTGATGAGGTTTTCCAAGTGGAGTGATGATTAAAGTAGGTAAATGATCTGGAATGGGTTTATGAGTAGGTGAAGTATAAATCGCATAAGTAGCTGACATGATGATGGGTTGGATTGGTATTTTGATGAATTGGTATTGATGATTGATGTTTGATGATTTCTGAATGGTAATCGATGTTGATTTGAAGTGATTGAATGGGTTTGAATGGTAAAGAAGTTGAATGAATCGATCAAGAATTGTTAAAAAGTATGATTAGTTTATTAAAGAAGTAAAGAGTAAGCCAGTCAATCAAATCAAACTCAAAACTTGAAAATTAAAAATTCAATTTCAATTCTCTTTAACAACCAAACTCACCAATTAAAACCTCTAAATCTAACTTAGTATGTAACCTTAATCTGAAACTCAAACTCTTAATTTAGTAGATTGACCTAATCAACCGATTTCGTCATTCTCATCTCAACCAATCCAAATCCAAATCCAAATCCAACTCATTCTCACTCACTTTCTCTCATCATCTTCATCATCCAAAGAATCACAAACAAACAAGCTCATCATGACGCAAACCAGAGCACATCTATCGTACAATAAATCATCAATAAGCATCCTCAATTTCACAGAATTCAAAAATGGCTCATGTGACTCGTGAGATCCGAACGGGAGGCACATCTTTTATCTTGGTTTCGTGCATGGGGCATCTCTGTTGCATGCATGCATGGGAAGGAAACTTCCAACTTCCTCAGACACCGACGTGAGAAATCCAAAGATCAAAAAACCACACTCGTGTCTAGTGACCGAGCGCATGTACAGTGGGTAAACCCGAGTACGTGTTCCGACCTGCCCTGCAAAATCCAATTTCACCTTTTGGGGCAATGTCGGGGCACTCAATCTGAATGTTTGAGACTGGCACCCAGACCATTGAAAAGGTATTGCTTTGATGAATCTAGGAATATGGTTTTGGAGACCAAAAATATGATTTTACTCTTTTAGGGGTTTGGATTTTCGGACCTAGGCCTCAATTAGGTACCTAGCTAGCTACTTAGCAACGCACTAGGCCCATAATTTGATGAATATGGTGGCTCAAGTGGCAAATAACCTCCAAATTTGCCTTTTTTTGAAAAAAAAAACAAACTTTTGCAACCTAGCACCACCCCTCGACCTTCTTCTCCCGCCAAAAAAAGCAGAAAAAATGGCAAAAAAATCTCAAAAATTTCGGACCCAAAGCTCTATGCAGGGTGGCTTGGAACACGTACTCGGGTTTACCCACTGTATAGACAAGAGAGTTTCCCTCTCAGATAGAACAACAAATCAAATGTACTTATGTAGTCCAGACTCCAGTCCAACATAAATCAAAGTCCCCCCCGAGTCCAGAACTTTTGGCCATTTTTTTGTTTTTGATCATCACATAT
Organism: Melampsora larici-populina 98AG31; assembly: GCF_000204055.1. Classification (NCBI taxonomy): domain Eukaryota; kingdom Fungi; phylum Basidiomycota; class Pucciniomycetes; order Pucciniales; family Melampsoraceae; genus Melampsora; species Melampsora laricis-populina. Next base: position 491,374 of record NW_006768818.1, read on the forward strand.
GAGGCTCACAGACCCCATCAAATCTAAGTTGGAAGCCACAAGGATCTTTATTTTTAACTTGTAAATCTCCTCTTATATTTTTACCATCCATTGTATTGATCAAGCTCACTCAGAAAAGAGTTATAAAAAGCTGTATGTAGCTGGACCAACAAGTTTAATACAAGACCTCTAAACTCGTAGCATGCAGATATCTCCAAAAAACACACTGTTCAAGAAATCCCAATAGCAGCAAGTCTATGTATGCACAATGAAGACCTGAAACCGGGACCAGGAAATGTACAAGATGTCATTAAGTTGTGTGCGACAGGAAGTAAGATCTTATGAGATATGGTCCATGGAACCCTCATGAGCAAAAACAAAAAAGTGGCCAAAAATCTTGTTGTTGTGAGTTGAAAACCTTGACATACACCATGGGGCGGCCGGCATGTGAAGATCAGGTGAAATTGGCCTCTGCCAATAAATCCTAGGCTCTTCACACTATGCCACATCTACCAGCTACACATGATAGCCAGTGTGACCATCACCCAACATGGCCACGTGATCACAAGGTGATGGTTCACCTGGTCATTAGGTGAGAAGGTTCACCTGGTCCTGGTGCGAGTCATCTCACCTGATGGGACACCTGTTCATTGGGTGAGATGACTTGCACCATGACCAGGTGAGCCATCACCTAATGACCAGTTGAGCCTTCACCTAATGAACAGGTGAGCCATCACCTAATGAACAGGTGGGCCGTTGCGGAAAGCAATTCCTACGATCACTTCTAATTAATATTCTCCTATCATTTGTCTTACCTCATTTATCATTGACAGAACAAAAGAAGAGAACCTCTTCAAACTCTCACTATGGTGCATTCAGTCTCAATCAGATTAGTATTATTCATTACATTCCAATGTAGTTTCTATCTTTTCTTTACAACTTCAGAGATCCATTTGGTTATATACATATAAAAAACAGAAAAAAGAAATACTACAAGAATTATTCAAAGAAGACGCCAAAGCAAATTAAATTCATACTTAGATTAAAGACCAGAGTTGAAATTGAGACGGTATGGGTTCATTTTGGGGTGCAAACCTACAATGAGCAAAGAATATTGTATCAGTATAGTGTGATTGTCAATTGGATACATAGAAGAACCATACACTTACTTATCAAGATCAGAAATCAAAATTGAAATCAAACTAAAACTAAAACTATCAAGATGAAAGAGAAAGTAAAGAAAGAGGGTGATGTGATTAGTATGTAGAATAGAGGTTGATTAAAACAAATAAGATAAAACAAATAAAACAAAACAAAACTTACGTCATAAATTGGGATTGAAGGAATCTAAACAAAAGGGGGTGCTGCAGATCGATCGAGTGTCCTACAAATGAAATCAAAGAAACTGAATAAAAATAAATAAAGTTAGTAGAGTAGGAAAAAAGAAGAGCTTATATTACAGCGCTTCAAGAATCCTTCGGTTTATTTGGTGGTCTTTTTTTTAAAGTTTTGGACAAAACTTGAAAAAAACTCATTTGGACAGCTCAAATTTGACAGATTCTAGTACAAAATCGGTTTCAGCGAGGGTTTTAGCAAGGGTTTTGGACATTTATTTCGTTTTCTTGCGTTAAAAAAAAACCAAAGGATTTTTGAAGCGCTGTAAAAGAAGTCACTTACAAAAAGATCAAAATCGAAATCGATTGAGTAACCTATACAAACAAGAGCTGGAGATCAAAATTGGATTAAAGAGTGAAGGTTGTAGTTGGAAGGGAGCTGGGATTGAATTGATGAATCTAACAAGATGATCGATCTTGAGGTTCAAAGCTAAAAGGAAGAATGAGAGTTGTGTCAGTATGAAAGCAAGATCAGAAGAAAGTTAGTGACTTACATAAAGAATGAAGATCAAGATTGAAGGTTGAGATCGAAATTGAAGGAGGTGAGTAAATCAAGGGTGTAGCTTGAGAGAGACTGATATCGAAATTGAGTTGGTGTAGTGGAGATTGAAATTAAGGCATTGGAGATAGAGGTGGATAGAAGGTGTGTTCTAGAGCAATCAAAGTTGAAATTAAAATGAGAGTTGAGATTGAAATAGAATTGGAGATTGAAATGAAGATAATGTTATGTAGTGTAAGAATGATCAATCAGAAGAACAAACACAATGAAGAAACTTACTTACATGAAGACCCTAAAATCAAAATTGATGAATCAAAGATCATAATCAAAATACAAACAGAATAGAGGTTCGATTTTGAGGTCCGAAGTTAAAACTCATGAAAACAAGAAGAAGATAATGTTAGTAAGACAGAAGAAATCAAATACCGTCTGTACATGAAATGGTTGTAGCATCATCCAATGAGAGGATGAGAGTGATATCGAAGGAAGAGTTGGCGAGGTAAAGGAAGGGAGACGGAAACCAATGACGTTGGAAAGAGTTGACAGTGTCAAAAACCTCTTTGTCAGAAACCTCAAAATCGAAGATGAGAATCGAGATTTGACGAAACCCGTTTATCTTGATATGGGACAGGGAGGGACATGGTCAGGATCTTTAGCAAGGTCAGGTTTCAACTGGCTTACTTGAGATGGGCTTGGTTGCCTTTTACATTTACAAACAAGACTTTTGGACAAGCTTTCATGTAAGGACGGTAAGAACAAATAAAGAAAAGAAATAAAAGTTACTTACATGAAGGTCCAGAATCAAAATTTAAATAAATGAAAAGATCAAGAATGAGATAGTGGAGATCAATTAAAAAGACAATTAAAACTTTACCTTGATGTGATTGAGCAGTGAAAGTCCAATTGGGGATTGAGTTGAAATTCGAAAAGAAGGAGGGAGTGATTTTTTATAAGATGAATCAAGAGATCTTCAATGGCCAGTGCTGAGCACCAGGCGTGAGCTCGGCAGCCGATGCCAGCCTCACAGAGGACCTGGATGGCAGGTTGGTATTTCCTTACTTGACCAACATGTCATCCAGGTCCTAAGCATCCAAAAGAGCTTGGATGATAGGCATCCAAGCTCTTTTGGATGCTGAGGACCTGGATGACAGGTCAGTCTCAGACAAACCTGATGTGCCTACTGATTGGCTGGTGAACCACACTACACCGATGTGCTCACTTTTTTCATGTCATGGCTAGGTGACGGCCTGGGTGAGGGTCACGTGGCCTCACTCACATGCCTGTCACCTAAAAATGTCTTATAATTTCACAGCCCCACCACACAATGCCACTATGCCTCGTTTCAGGTGGGCCCAGTTGAAAGTCACCCCGTGGTGTAGCCGTAAGTCCCTCCCTCGACTACTCGGACGGAAGGGGGACTTTGATAAGTTCAAGTCCAAGAACGCTTGTAAGTTTGTTTGTGTGAGAGCTTTTCATAGTGGGTAATGCAGAACATGGTCAAATCATAAGTTGATGGTGATAGTTGACAAAAATGTGAAAAAAGAGACAAGGGAAAATAGAAGAGCCAATAACCATCCGTAATGTGAGCAAGCAGGCAAAGTCAATAGAGACATTAGGCTACAAACCACATTGTAGACTATGTTAAAGTGTTGATTAATGAGGGTACTCAAAACTTAGATTCTGGCTTTTTCAAAACCTAGAAGATTCAATACAAATATTCACTACATGAATACTTTCATTACCTAAAGAAAACCATGAATACTTTTACAACTTTCTGACTGCATAAATGATAAATAGAAATAAATGAAGATCTTCTTGACAAAACATATATATATCTTAATAATGAATACACGAGTATTGAAACCTACCTGTTGAGTATTATTCATAAGAATTATTCATAAGAAACTTACTCCTCTAATCCGAATATAAATACCTCAATGACTTACCAACCCAATGATCCCAACTTCAAAATAAAGTCTTCAACACCTAATCCAAAAAACAAGTTCAAAAGTCAACAAATTCATCAATCAATCAATCAAACAAATAAACCTTTTCAAGAAAAAAAAATATTCAACAAACCTTTCAAAAACTTTATAAAGATCAGGTAAAGAAGTGGTGAATCTAATCTTTTCATTTAATGATTTAGGTGGTAAAAGGTAAGATCTCATTAATGGGAACAGTTTTTCTTTCAATTGGGTTTCAATCTTTTGATTTTCTTCTTCTTCTTCTTCTTGTTTTGAATTTCCTTCAGTTTGATTTAATAAACTTGATCTTCTTGGAACATAAAAAAACGCTAATTCTCTTAAAAAACTTATAAAACATTCTTCTTCTGAATTCCAATTACACTGTACTGCAAGCCTAATCAAAACTAAAAGAAAACCAAACCAATCGAAAAAAAAACAGATTAAATTAGTTTTCAGCGTATAGATCAATTTGAAATCCTGATCAAAAGAAAAAAGACTTGAAGAGGTGAAAATATATACATACATAATGGTAATTGTTCTAAATTTGGTGTATAACCATTTATCAACATAGGTAAACTTTCAATATAGCCTTCTTGATTAAACTTTAAAGAAAAATATTCATCCAACATTGCAGCCTTGGACCTTAACGTACGACAAATTTTCTTCATAAAACAAAACAAAAGCATTTCAACTTCAACCCTGATCTTCAAAAGAAACCCCATTTTGAATGACTCATCAACTTGAGAAAGAAAAAAAAACTGACTTCTATTATTTTCTCTCGACCATATTCATCCAACTTTTCACTCGGTTCCCTCATCACTGCTAATCTTACTAACCGTTTTAGTTCAGGTGGTGGTGATAATGTAATTCGATGATATGCTCCAAATTGTCTAGCACCAAGTTGATAGAACAATTCTTCACTACAAATCAAATATCAGTTAATGAAGATCCATAGAATGGGGAATATAAGTACGTACCAAAAGATAGAATGCTTGATTAAATATAACCTTGTTTCATGTTGAATCATCGAAAACCCTTTATGAAGATCCACCACACCAACAAAAACATGGCGAAGGATCAAATCACACAAATCTGCCAAAAAAAAAAAAAAAAAAATCAACTCAAGAAGATCAATTACATAAAACTTGATGAAAATTTGTGAATCTAAACAGAAAAAGCCAAAAGAAAAACGAATTTACCTGGATCTTTAGATTCTTCAATTTGTTTTCGAATCTTTTTTACACTTCTCAAAATACATACACTTTCTTCAATCTTAGAAGAAACATTTGTAAAAGTTAAATTATCCACCATCATCTGATTTTCCCTACTGATAACTGATATATCAGGTGGAGTTATACTTCCTTGACGATCTTCTTTTCCCAATGATCGATTACTAGAGGATGTAGACTCTCTTGTATCTTTTGAAAGGTTCGGTCTTACGAACGAGTCAAGTGTTTGGATTTGATGATCTGATCGTACTAATTTTTGAGGTGGAAGTTTAGTACTTTTACTCGAAGATGAAACCATCTCATCCGCTCGATCACGTTGTGACACATCCCGATTTCTGAATCCCATAGACTGTGGAAGAAGTGTCTGAATCATTCAAGATGCCTCAAACGATCAGATCATTCAAGACTTAGGTCAAAGAAGAAGATACAAAACCAAACTTACTTGAACTTGGAATGATCGACTCGAGTTTCTACCAGCAAGTAAGCTATTCAACTTCTCACAAATCTTCTCAATGATTTCATCCTCATTGAGAAACCGAACTTCTTTTTTATTAGGATGTACATTCGGATCCACTTTACTAGGTTCAATCTCCAATGAAATATAAATAAATCCAAAGGCACCTTTTGGTAGGATAGGAGTATAGGTGATTTCGAGTGCTTTTCGAAGTGGACTACAGTCTACTAATCGATCTGAATACTTTACCAATTGTTATTTACTCCAGTTATTAGGGTTGAGAATCTGATTAAGACCACTAACGATTAATGAAGATCAGGGTGACTGGCTTCTTTAAGGTATAATCAGCCCCGGAGCAGTATCCGTCAACTTTGCATTCGAACTCATCATCTTCGAATTGTAACCGAATGAGCTCTTTCTTTAGCTGTTCAGAATACAATCGTCCAATAGTTTCTAGGGTTGTAGCAGTTGCAGAGGTATTGACATCTGGAGTTTGCGAGCCAGCCTAAAACGTTCACCGTAAGAATAGAACATCTTCAATACGAGCTATGGATAGACTTGTATAATCAAAAAGTTTTATAAACCTTTTTACAAGATATGGCTACTCCTTCATTATGGATTGCATACTTTGAGACAACATCTACTATTTTACGATATTCTTCTGCGCCGCTTTGTAATGCTTTACGTCGTTGAGGAACATTGTAAAACATATCTTCAACCTGTTGCACACACATTCAACGAGTTCAGCTCCGTTATCATGTCAAGATAGTAGTAGTGACCGCTCACAGTGATCACAGTTCCATCGTTTCCTGCGCAAGCTTGAGGCTCAACTGGACCACCGACCTTAAGTGGTGCGAGTCGACTGTCTGAATATTGCGCTCTATGAAGTTTTATTGAATCTTAGTTAGAACATTCATCAACACAAAAGATAACTTTTTTCCCAATGAATGACATACTCACTTCCATCCAACATTAGCGTCCCGGGTCTTGGTCGCCACAGTAAGATGTGCGACATGAGAGATCGAAGCAAGAGCTTCGCCTCGAAAACCATAAGTCGTAAGAGAAGTAAGATCATCAAAGTTTCGAATCTTCGAAGTAGTAAATCGTTCGCATAGAATCGCCAAATCTTCTTTCTGAAAGTCAAAACCAAAGATGCGATTTTATTTCAGGTCATGAGATGAGTGTGTACTCTATCATTTGCCTGAAATGTGCAATGAGTGAAGAGAGCAAATTGGTTGGCTGACACGTATCCCACTACCATTATCTTGAATTTGCAACATCTTCACTCCACCTTCTTTGACGGTAATCTTTACACTCTTAGCTCCAGCATCGATACAATTCTCTAAAAGTTCCTTCACTGCATTTGAAGGACGAACGATGATCTAAAAGAGTTTCAGATTCTCATGAGTGAGGACTTATATCCAATATCAAAATCTTTTAGATTTTAACCAAAACTTCATTTACTTCGCCGGCAGCGATTCGATTAACTACTGATTCCTCTAGTGCTACAATTGGTTTGGGAGCTAAATCTAAACTGACGCATATTTATCAGATCATTTGATCGATTTGCAATGAATGTGACAAGAGGTCAATAAGGGTACTAACTGGTGGAAGCCATTTAACCGCCTGTAATTCACTGAATCTGTAGACTGAGATGCTTTGGAAAAGGCAATTGTGGTGATTGTTTTTGTCAAATGGTCACTTCGAAACAAAAAATCTTGAAGACGCGACTAATACCCGATGGATCACTTTCGAGCGTCGGGTATTGAGACCCGTATAGGAACATTCGACAATCCCCATCCCTCGGTTTACACACCAATCGAACATTCAAAATGACCTCACGTCGACGTTCAGGTCGTTCAGCAACTCAAAAGATCCAGTCTTACTCAAGCAACGAAGAGGAAGAGGATGAAGCTCAGGAAGAAGAAGAAGAAGATCCACTCTCTGACTTAACTCGACCTCAATTACTTCAAATCAATCGAAGTTTCGATTCAGTCGCGTCAAAAGTCATCGACCGAGCATCTCTTGATACATCACGATCTCCTTTTCCTGATATCTTAGAAGAATCAAATTCAAGGTCAACCTTTCAATCCGGTACAGAAGACTTTGCGCCCGGCGGATTTATATCTGGTGATCAAGCAGAGGGTGAAGATCAATATGACGGTGGTGGCTTTATTGCCATGGACGAAGACGAAGGGGGTGGCGGATTCATTGCGGACGATGAACCTGCTCAGCAAGGCGGCTTTGTGACGGAGGATCGTGAAGGGAGCGTTCATAAGGAGACTCCAAACCCTCAATCCGTATCACGTGATGCAATTCCCGTTGAAAGTATTCCAGAGGCCCTCAAGATTCTAGGATTGCCTTACAAGGATAGCGATATTTTGCAAGTATTCGAACAAGCTGCTTCTTCGGATGAAGATGAATCAGGTTCACGTAGGCAATGGGTCCGACGCCGTCAATTTACCCGTGTATGTGCTGCTTTGATGGCTGATCCTGGGAGCGTGACGGGTGATCAAGATGGGGGTGAAGAAGTTGCTTCTGGTTCCGATGTTTCATTTGTGGCTAGCACATCACGCAACAAGCGAAGGAAAAATGGAAAATCAAAAAGTACTAGCAAATCAGATCATAACTCAACAGACGATGAATCTTTTATTCCTCCCAGTGAATCTGAGGCTCGTACGACTGGAACAGCACGCTCGAAACCTACTCGCGGATCACGTGCAAAGAAAGGCGAAGATATTGATAATCGCAACGTCCTGGAAACATTTCAGCTCTTTTTCCCAGAGTCCGATAAGAAGTAAGCATTCCCATTTATCGGTCTCTGTATCGAGACACACTTTGACAACTTTTTTGATTACCTTCTTGATCAATCTTAGGGACCGAACTGCCATCACATTTCCCGACATCCGACGGATCACTGAAGAGTAAGCTTTGACATTGAGTCCATTAGTTTTATTTGTCCATCTGACTTGACGTGAATTTTTGATCTTAAGACTGGGCGAAAAGATGACGGATGATGAGGTAAGTCCAATGCAGCTATATGAGTATTTTCTATTAGTCGTATTCAAAGCGTTCTTTAGATTGATCGATAACTTGCACTCAAACTCAGATTCAGGAAATGCTTGAGTACGCTTCTGGGACAAAGGATTCATGTGTGGACCTACCAGCCTTTGAGCGAGTATTGATGGATATCAAGGCTGTTTGAAGACCAAAGAATCGATTTGCTGAGCAAATGTAGAACCAATCTCGCGACCGCATTTGTATGATCATTATTAATAATTATATTTGTAACAATATTTTCTTGAAGCAAATTTTGATTGGCCAAAACTCGACATGCCGAAGTACCAAGAGCTATGTGCTGAGAATCTTTGTTGGTATTTCCTCTTGTACCAATTTGTCCCATTCAAGTAAGTCCAAGTGTGGCACCTGTTTTAATAGAACAGCAGAGATCCCAACTTGGCGTAAAACTTTGGGTTTACCGTCCCATGATCCGCCAGGCTACGAGATATAATGTCAGCTTAGGTTGGTGATTCTCTCGAAAAGATTGAAAAAAACTGTACCCTTGAGATTATATCACCCATGATCATACATTGTTCCCCAACACGAGGTAAATTATCTGTGAGAGTAGCAGCTGACATCGGAATCGTACAGTCGACTTCGATTGAGGCCGAATCATTTCCGATCAATATCGTCCATTCACCTTTGCCACTTTCTACCACACTAATCTCACAATACCGATTCATAGAATGCAGTAACGCCAATTAGCAATGCCTATCACCATACGCGCTTGCTAAACATTGTTGCATCACGCATGGCATATTTTCAACAGGCTTTACCCTCACGTTACCATGCGACTGGTCAAGAAAAACGCGTAACAAATCGAGACGGCTTCACGTACCGACCTGCTATCCTGACTCGAATGCCAATATCAGATGTTGATATGGTTTGGATCGAACGTAATTGCCCAGGTGAAGGAGTTGAACCCATCAATATCGGAGGCAAGGATACATCCTGAGTAAGCTTAATCTTGAGTCTCGACTCGCCCTGAAGGCTGACAAGCTCAAGGACAGTTTGGAGTTATGGCTCGGGTCGGGGCATAACCGTCGGATCGGTAGAGGAAATTGAGTGATCGGGCAGGACTCAAGAGGCTTGCAACTTCAAAGCCTTTATCCAGAAATGTCTCTTGTGAGCCACACATAGTGCCTGATCAGACTATTTCATTGACATTGAATGAAGCCCTCCGCAATTATAATCAACAGAATCTCAAATCGGACATATCACAAGAAGTTCTCACAGATGCTCTCAAGTTGGCTTTGGTTTAAAATACGATTTGACATGGCATATCAACATCTTTGGACCACTTCGGGGACACCCCAAGGACACCCCAAGGACACCCCAAGGACTTCAACTTTATTAGAGCTTTGCATTTCTTCAACCGCAGGGTTAAGAAATTCAATTTTTCAAAAAAAGAACACAGCCAAGGGTTCAAACCCTAAAGTTGACATTTACCTACATTTTCTTTCTTGCACGGCCGTTGAAAAACATTCAGATCTTTAGCCATAATGATGTTTCTGTCTGTGCACCATTCAGCAAGGCTTTCCATATCTGCAGAAACAATTGATGGTTCAGTAAGAATGTAAACAAATTCCAGAGATGATGAACTCACCCTGCTGGTTTAGTAGCCTCTTCGTGTTTATGGTTTCCATGTTTATTTTCTTGTCCACTCTTTTGAGAGGAACCTTCTACTCCAGCTCCTGGGCCACCCTCCTCAATCTTTGAAAATTAGACACATTAGATATCATACGATGTCGACTCTTTTAGTCGGTAGAAAGAGCGGGTAAGGTTGCTCACCAGGGCTTCTGTAACCTCCATAATTGAAACAACGACGTTATCTGCGCTCGCAAAAAACAGTTCATACCATAATTATAAAAGAAACGGAAAAGAGTGAGACTCAGACTGACCAACGAGTTCCTGAGAGAAAGATTCCCTAACGACGATTCGTAGAATCTCTTGCTTTTCAAGCTCAGGGGGGAGTTCATAATTTGGCACTAGAAGTTGGATTGGCATGTCAGTACAGGACCACGATACAAGGCGCCTTGATCTGAATATTAGAATTACCAATCCATCCTCTGGCGCGCAACAACGCTGTTGTGCAAGACGAGTCAGTCAGAATATATTTCAGAATTTTTAGACGTTGGGTGATAAAGAGATGAAGCATTCCAATCTGGCTTTACTGACTTTGAATCCATTTTTGCTTCAAGCCGGGATACTATGAATCAAGGATGAAAGAAGTTGAGTTAAATCACATGTATATGTCAGACTCGTGGTAATGAATACCTTGGCTTTGAATTCATCAGTCCAACAAAAGGCAACAACAGGCAATCCAGGGACAAATTCCTCGTACTATCATACAAGAATTGCTTCAATCAGCTGCTCATGTTTTAAAACGGTACAATTGTATAGAGAACATACTCACTTGAGCATCAGTACAGCCATGCGTTTGATCGCGAGGTTTCCCAACATCAGTCTTCTTGCGGTGAATATCGGATATCACCTTATAATATCCACTTCTTTCCAAGGCCCGAGATAATAATCTAGCATTGGACAGATCATTCAAGGCAATCCCTCGATATCCTTCAAATCCGAGTTGTATAAAGTTGAAATATTGGTTGATGATAGGATGTGCTGGTCGTGAGAAATTCAACGAAAATGAATATTCCACTGATCCCAACTGAAATAGCATCGTATGCATCTTAGTACGGTTATGAGACTTTGAAAGCAATGTGAGGAGTCGCTCGACGGCACGAAGCTCACATAATGTAATTCAAAAACCAATTCTTTGGGTAAGTGTGCGTGATCACGCCAGACCACCCAACCACAGCCTACGTAGGTGAGGCCAAACTTATGCCCAGAGGCGTTGATAGAAACCACTCGAGGAATCTTGAAGTCCCATAATAAATCAGGATGAGCAAACGGTGCGACAAAAGCTCCTGACGCCTGAAAATAGAGTTTGCACGAAGAATCAATCTCAGACATATGAAGATTGAAAGTTTTTGTGAGCTCACTCCATCCACATGGATTGGAACCGATATACCCGTTTCAGCTTCATAGGCGTCGAGCAGGTCTGACATCTCTTTGACTGGTTCATAATGACCAGTATAGGTACTTCCGAGAATCACGAATCTGATCCCATATTGAAAGAATGTCAATGGTATTCGTAGTATATCTCTCAGAAAATCAAGCTTACACTCCTATGGTGTTCTCGTCACTGTTATGGGGGAGAGGATTGATACATGATCAAATTTCTATTTTGAGGCAGGGGTTCTCAATAACATCAAGAAAATTGTTGACGAAAGGCTCACACATATTCCATAGCCCGTTTGGGATCAAGGCAGTAGTTAGTTGCTTCCGACACAGGTACTAGTCTCGTCTCCACATCGAAGTAAGCTGCAAATTTTTCTAAAGCGACCTGAGCGCTGCAAGAACGATGTGAGGTGAGTCGCAGGATCCACGGTCTACAAAGTTGATCATATGCCTCACTTTGCTCCCATCACAATATTAGGCCCTGGTTCATGGATAGATTTCCCAGCTGCTTTGCGTTTGGCTTGCCAGGCTTTCTTCATGGCCAACCCACCTAATTGGATAGCTTCAGATGATCCCGTGGTTGCCGTTCCTTTTACAAATCTTTTATGAGTGCTTGGGTCTCAGCAAGTGATTTTCAAGATTCATCTTACCAATCGCATTTTTAGATTCTGGTGCGTGCCACAAATGCGCGAGCATTGACACGCAGCGCGTGTGAAGAGCCTGAATAAAAAGACGCGAAATAATGAACGATCGACTCGTGTGTCTCAAACGTTTTGTGTCATTTACCTGTGTTTGGGGATATTCGTCCTGATTCCCAAAACCGTCACAAAGCAATGAGCACATCAGTCGACCTCTTCTCAACTTTCTATCTAGTAGGTCAAGACAATTCTCGAACCTGGTCAATAAGATTTTTTCCAATATTCTCCATACAAAGCTTAGTGGCTTGAGCCTGGTATCAGCACATCGTCAAAAATAGTCAGTGTCAGGAAACATAAGCTGGTAGTAGTAAATATCTAACTGACGGGAGCCCAGGTGTGAACAAAACTAGCCAAATTTGCTGTCTCTCTTCCATCCAATTCAAGGTCCTGGATCAGGGAAAGATGAGTGAAATATCAGACCAGGGTTTCCTCATAGATTATTAGTTCGAGAGATGACCGACGTCATGAATAAGCTGGTAGGCCGCATCTGCATTGATACCTGTGTGTGGGAGTTGGTACTTTGGTACTTCTTGGTTCACTGCAAAATCGAAAAGAAGACAATAAGCTTAAACATGGAAAACAGTCTTTCAAATTAAGACCCACAATACCGAGAGCCGTAAGCGTTTGCAACCTGATGATGGTTCTCTCTCTCAGTCAATTTTCTACAAAGGCCGACCAAATCAGATTTCAAGTCAATTAGTCCATCAAAATAAAGTCACCATGAGTATATAAGAGTAGTAGATCGCGTAAACGTACTGATGTTTATGTTCTTTAACAGATTTGAGAAGTTGCTCGGGCTTGACCTGGTGATCAGCAATGTATAAAAAGTGAAATGACGCGATTAAGTGACTTCAACATTCATGATGTTGATGAAAATTGAAGTCAATGAATCACGTACATGTTTTGATAAAGACATGGTAGGTTGATAGTAATCAAGAATAATTCAAAGGACTACTGAGAAGTACTTGAACCAAGGTAAACAGTCGGATTTAAATACCCTTGGATGGTTTATAGGAGCAAGTGTGACATCATCACAATTTACATGCTTCTTTGTATTCGGCCTGCGTACAATTTCAGATGAATACAGTCAATTCAGAAAAGCTTGTCACAAATTCAGGTGCACAAATTCCCCACCAAGTTGCTGGAGTTTTGCGGGCAACTTTGGTCAAGCTCTTATAAATTGACTGGATATAGCACATGCCACACACTTCATCAAGGATTCACGGTTGAGGCTCATTAGAGATTTCCCACGGTTCACAGCCTCATCACTCTCCTATTATGCCGGTTCTATGCTTTTGATTACTTTCCCGAGCCCTTTAGGCCGGCGGGAAAACGTTTACTACATTCCATCGCTGCTTCGGAACTTCAACGTCCCGGTTGACCTTCAGTACTCTTGTCTCCATCATCAAGTCCGTGTGCATGGTCATACGAGGCAATTAGGTTGAAAGCAAGCAATGAATACTTTGGGCCCATGTCCCATTACAACGTGAGGCGCTTCTCACAGTTTTGCAGGGAACCATACCTTTATTTCTCAAGTCTGGTATGTATAGTATATATATATCAACTTGAGAAATCTTCAAAAAACATTGTATGCTTCACACATATATACATAAAAATGTAAATGATGTTACAAGACAATCGGTACAAAACACATTAATACATGAGCCAAAAAAGAAATTCTACAAATCCAAAATGAATCATTCAAAGATAAAAGTACGCTTATCATCTTACACAAAAGAAAAAAATAGGGAAGAGGAAAGAAAAAGAAAACTTTTTGAAATGGTTATTGAGAGGTAATGAAGGGATGATGAAAGAGAGGTTGGATATGATCATATAAGACCTTTCAGTTCTTCATCAATGATTATTTTCCCTTTTACTTTCTTATCTTCATTTTCAGTTTGTGTACTCGGTGATGGAGAAGATGGATCAGGTTCATCATCTGAATGTTTTTCCACAATCGATTTAAAGGTTAGGTATAAGACTTCCGCCTATCACAGAATCATACAGAAAGACCAGATTTATATGTATTTATATAATTGTTCAGAAGGTACAAAACAACTTACCTGGGCTAGTACTTCATCGCAATCGAGCGTCTGTGTGAGAAGGGAGCAAAGATAGCCAGTAGTTGAGAGATCCAGATACAATACTTTCACAAAGAGAATATCATTCAGACGAAAAGGACAAACCATTGCAATGTCATTGACATATTTTAAGACCTGTGATCATAAGCTTTCATCAATAAATAGATACAATGACAACGAAATACTAGATTACGCACCTCATCGAATTCTCTCAAGTAGCGGATAATCGGTTCGCGATGTTTCTCCAATATGGCCAAAGCGATAAAGAGATCAGTATGTGGTCCACAAATGTCTGACCACATCTGAAATTCCAAAATCAACACTCATTGGTAGCATTAGTTTTTGTATCTTCATGTTAGAAGTGAGCAAGGATGAAGTAGAGAAAAATCACACACAGCTTCCCAGACTTTCATAACATCCTGAAACACAAATTCTCTCTTAAAACCAATTAAAATCCAGCGAAAACAAATAAACAAATTCAAACTATTGGTTTTATCAAAATGTCGATATAATCCTGGATCAATTAATTTTAAAAGTTTTTGTAGACGTGAAAGTTCATCTTTCATGCCCTGTGAAATAATGGGATGGGAATTGGGAAAATTAACAGGACTCGGATAAGTGTGTTCTTGAGTACCACGATTACATACGCTTTGGTCTCTTAGGAAATGGTGTTTCTGAGGACCAGGAACAAAAATGCCAGGTTGTCGATTTGTCAACTGGTGATTTGAACTTAATGCGAGATAAGGCGAAAAATGTGATGAGAAGACTCAGTTGCTTACCATTCGGTCCATCAACTTGACAAAAGCAAAAAAGGTGACTGCTTGATCGGCCTCAAAGACAACATACAGAGGCGCACAAAGATCACTCATGCCTTGCACATATCCTACCAGCATAGAAAGGACACGATCAGATCCAACACATTCGAAGTTAAGCACTTAAAGTGCAAAGAGAGAAAACAGGACAAACCGAGGTCCTTTTCCCAAACATTGTAAGTCATCAGGATCCTTCCCAAGCTCTCAACATGCCTGTTAGTCGAGGGCATACTTGAACCTTCGTCTAGTGGCTCGAGGATATCATCTGCCGAGGAGGGATCAGACGGTATAGCAAAATAAGATTGTTGCCTGTCGGTTCGTCTGCAATCGATATCTGAAGAAGATTTGAAACCGCCAGGATGAGCATTAGTGGGGTTATCTTAGGGAGTTCATTTATAACAGAAAGGGATGGTAAATGGTGTGTCACTGACCAATTCTATGAGCTTCTTCACGAAAGCCAGCTGTCTCTTTCAGGCCGGATTCGTCCTTTTCCCAGCCCTTCTTGAGTGTCTCATATTGCTCTCTATAAAACAAAGTTCAATAAAACACCCTCAATCGCGTGACTTGCAAGTAGACGGCCAATCAGACTAAAACTGACTTCATGAGATTCAACTTGTGTTCTCTCTCAAGTCTATCACTGTCCCATCTGTAAACGCCCAGTAGAAAGAGCCAGATATCCTTTCGAGCACTGACAGCGAGGCCTCGTTGAAAGATTCTCCTACGGCATTCGGATTCTGGCAGTAACATGCGGCCGTTGTCGTCCTGCCAAGCGATGAATTCTTCCAACTGAATAGGTTGCGTAGGTGCTCTATTTGCTCGGACTCGTGGGATTTCATACATTGTCTAGTTCGGGTCAAGATGAACGATTAAGGGGATCGACCTTTGCTTTCAAAAATATTAAAACTTACATAAACAACTTCAAACCCACCGCCCACACCACCGTCTTCTGTCTCTTGAAAATCCCAATCACCCCTTTCAGCACGACGAGCCTGTTCCCCTTGGGCTGCAACTATCGATGCCCATTTGGCTAGGTAAACACGGGCTACGTCGTAACCTTCGACTCCAGCCTGCTGAGACCATCTCACGAGGTCGGGCTCTCCATTGGCCAATGAGGTGAACGGTTTGGGTAGCTGGGAAAGCAAATTGTGGAAGGTTTGAGGTCAGCCGCTATTGACCCGCGGTGCTGATGAATGATATCTTCCGCACAACTCACATGTGGTAATATCGGTTTGGCCAGTTTGTGAGAGAGAACCAGCTGTGCTGCTGATCTTGCACTGCAGAAAAGGTGAGCAAACGAAGCTATCAGCCAAGATGAATATAAATGGACAAATTACCCAAGACAAACTTTTGCGTGATGCGGCTAAAAGAGTTCAGAATGTTGAATGTCATATTATCCATCGATCCAGAAGCACTGCTACCGTTCAGACTCTGATGTAAGATGCTGTTACGAAGACCAAGGGGAATATCGTCATCATCATCACGATCGTAGTGTCTCCGAGGCGTCAGTCGAGAAGGAAGTGGGCTATTATCGAAGATAGAGTCGTCATCAAACAACGGGGTAAGGTGTGCTTCTCGGTCAGTAGCTGATGGGTTGATCAAATAAAGTCCTGGCTCAATCTTGGAAACCAAGACATCCGCAAATCGCCGTAGCTGATTCAGCAGGGCATCTCCACCCCAGCTTGCAGGTAAAGAGGCGCGAGGAGGTTCTGACGCAAGGGCAGCAGGAATAGACTGTCGAGCAAACTGAGCTGAGCCAGATTCGTCATCGTGCATGTAAAGGATGGGCAAGGTGATACCATCGAATAAGTTGACCACCACCGTACCGTACCAAGATCTTAAAGTAGGTGGACGCAGCATCAAGGAATAAATTGAATTGATGGGGATTGAGAATGCGTGAGTACGGCTGCTTGCTGAATGCGTAGATTCCGGTGGGATCGTGACCATAACGTCTGAGGTGGCTATAGACCAGTTGAGGATCAGGACCCGAAAATGACAAGTGATCAGGAAGCTATTGCGTACTTGAATAGGGGTCAGTTTCAACTTCAACCCAGTGTTCACGTTCTGAAGAGCTGTCAAGAAGATACTCTGGAATCCAGCTGAGGTAAAATGATGCGCGGGACTTCATTGGCGAAAATGAAAGATATAAATTACATGCAGAGTTGGTAGTGACGATGAAGGTCGGCATTGCTCACACGTTGTAGTATGCCTAAGTATCCAGGTACGTTATCACGCAGAAATGCCGTAGGATGCTACAATCTCGCATTGAAGATGATTGTAAGTACGTGTGCTTGGTGAAACGTGAGATGAGATGAATCAAAAAAACTGACGACATAGACTTTACTTTTAGACCAACGAAGCTTGTAAGAGCAGTTATCGTCATCTGTCGGAAGTTTATCGCCTCTGGGAAGGTCGTCAGCAAGGATATCAAGGGGCTCTTCGATTGGAGCAGGATCTTGAATTTTGGTGGGTGGTATTCCGGAGCAAGTGACTTCAATGAGATCTTCGGAATGAAGCTAAAGTGTAATATTTTGATAGGAAGACATGAATTAGAAGTCAACTTTGGACACGATTGCAGGAGTTTACTAACGCTACGAGTATCAGGAGACGGTTCGCAGGGAGATAAAATCTCAGATCGATTGATAAGTGAGATATCAGGAGGAGTTGAAGGACCGCCGCCCATGGTTCAAGTTGATTTTGCTTGACTTGAAGTTAATGATACTGGTGTGATCTGGCCTATATTTGTGCAGTTCCTTCTTAAATATAAGTTGGGTTGGTGTTGGTTGGTAAAGAGAATCAAAATTATTTTGAAGGTTCATGAAGTGCTGTGAAGGAAGCTACATGCAGCATTACATCATCTGTCACAAACCGCAAGCCCCGTACTCGAAATCAAGACAAGCGGTGCCGGTGCCTGGAATTGTAATCTACGGTGTACGTATAGACTCATACCGACATATAAACATGACATGGGTTAAACATGTAATTTTTCCATGTCATGTTTAGTCAAAATTCATCCCCGAGCCAAAAACCATACGACATGACTCATACTGACGCACATCGACATGGATTTTTGTTTTCCAAATCCCGTGTCGTAACATGAGTCATCTCGTACATCATACCATCCGGGAAGTGCCATACTGACACAACATGACACCAAATGTAAAATTCTCTATAATCAATCCAATTTTTCGAGTACATATTTCCTTTTCATCTTTCATAACACAACAGAATCAAACAAAGCAACAAAATGAATTCACAACCACAAATTGAATTATATTCAATTTAGTAAACTAGGATTGATGACCAAAGATCAATAAGAAATGATAAAAGCTGTTAAAGAAAGATCAATTCTATAGCCTATCATGTTTCTTGCAGTTCTCTTGGTCAATCACTTGTGAGAGCTGATAACTCACAGAATTGCTCATTTTAATACAACAAAAGTAGTCAAATCCATCTTACATTTTGACTTGTTGAAAAACTTGCTTCCTCTGGCTATGTAAACAATCATCAACTTTAAAATCTCAATGTTTTTATTCAATTCCTTTGAAATTTTCTGAGTAAAACAAAGAAAACAAATCTAATTAAACTGAATACATAGACCAAGAAGTAGAAAAACAGCTATAAGGTCATCTTCAATTGAAGGAAATTTGCTTCAATTGCAGTATAATACATGCTAAGATAAAATTGAATATATATCATCATCATTTGAATCATATACCAAATCAAATCTTTTGTTGATTTTTGTACAAGTAATGAAAGAAAAATTACTAAAAAACAAAAACGAGCCAAGCAAATCTGAACAATTGAACTTTTTGTTCTTTAGAAGCAGGATTCAATTTTTCAATTTGATTGTTTTCAACTTTGAAACAATTGATTTTTCATGAGTGATAGTAGTTGTCAAAGGCTTCCTCATTTTTGATGTTCCATTCACAGGTTGAATTGCATTAGCTACAAAAGTGGATTGATTTCTTTTTTTTTTGATTTTTTCGGTAATAGTTCAAGACAGCAACCCACTTTCAGTGTCCATCCCACACTTGGATAATGATGACTAGGCTTGCATAAGGTCGGCGTCGAACCCTACCCACAAGATTCTGGTGTGTGAAGCCAACCCAGTCTTGGGGAGGACAAGTACAGTTAAACCTCAGCAGTGACCGTACATCATCATGATCCAAAACCAATTTGATAGAGGAATGGCATTGGTGAGATCAAGTAGTTCCGCATTCACATAGTGAAGAATGAACATGCAAGATCCAATTCCATCCTCTATCAAATTGGCCTGTGAGACTTCCCATCATGGAAGAAAGAATTAAGTTTTATCTCACATCATTCTCATGATTTAGATAGATGAATCTAAAGATAACAAAGTTGGATTACTTTGAAGAAATTGAAATGAAGTGTTTTGAATTTAATCAATGAGATTGCTTGATTTGATTAGGAACTAAAGATCCAATCTAATTTGGTTTGATTGGATGATGAGCTGTTGAGATGATTGATTACAGGTGAATCAGATGGAGACAATTGATTTTCATTGAATCAGATGGATGGAGTCTGGAGATGATTGATCTTGATTGAATCGGATGAAAACGATTGATTTCAATCAAATTGGATGAAATCGATTGATTTTGATTGAATCGGATGAAAACGATCGATTTTGATCGAATCAGATGAAAACTATTGATTTTGATTGAATCAAATGGAAACAATTGATCTATCAATTGAAAATGAAATTGTTTTCGTGTCTAATCACTAAAAAAGGTTAAAGCATCGTTTGTTAAGAAATCACAAATGGATTGAAAGGGGGTGGGACCAAGAGGAATCTAAACCTGAGCAACACACAAATCGCAACGAAACGCATCAAAATTTCGACTAATTTCGTTTCGTTGCGACACTATCGAAACGAAATGAGTCGAAATCGAAATGTGAACCGAAATGCTTAAATTGCCGCAGGGGTTGCGATGCGTTATGTAGACCGCATTAATTCGCAACATGAAATGAAACGAAACGCAACCGAAATAAATTTCGGAATTTTGTAGGTACAAAGAGACTCAAAGCAGCTGTTGTTTAATTGACGGGCGCACACAAAGGAAAAGAAATAAAAGAAAGCAACAGACTAGGAATTAGTATATGTATTTAAGGATTATATATATTTGTCTTTGAATCCAAAAATCGAGCATTATTATAATATCTTGTATAGTATTTTGAAGTAATAAGTTTGAAAATCCATATTCTTAGGTCTTTTTGATTCGCTTCGATTTTTTTTTATCTTTTATCTTTTGTATTTCAGCTACGGCCTCATCATATTCAGCTGGAACCTTTATACCTTGATGAAGCCATTGATGGCACCCTACAGCACGCTCAATGGTTCGTGGGGCCAGTCCTCGGTCTGCGCTGGCAATCCTTCCAGCCGCAGAGAACGTACGTTCACACGCGCACGACGTAGCAGTACATGCCAGATAGTCACGAGCCACCCGACTCACCACAGGATACAATTTGTGATTCTCCTACGTGAAAAATTGAGATATCATAGAAGAGTTAGTTGAAATAAGAAAGGTTGGTGAAGTAAGCTATGTAGTACGTACTTTCCACCATGCAAGAGGAGAGACTCCTTTCGATGCAATAGTTTTTTTATCTAAGTATTGCTTGAGTTCCATGTTTGCATCAGATGAGTCGTCATCATCTGATTCATCGCTAAAGTCGTCAAGGATGTCCTCTGAAGTTGGTGGCATCGACGTAACTGGTGGTGGATCTCGGTGGCTCTTGGTGCTGGGCCTAGAAGATATTTCGGCTGCAAAAGCAGCTTTGACCAGTCCTCGGACCCTTTCAACATGTTCGGGAAAATACTTCTGAAAGAACTGCAGTCGGGCTCGGGGGTGCATTGCGGTGGCAATTAGTATAGCGTCACATTCGAGAGCTTCGGCTTGATATGATTCTATTTGATGCTTCATAGCGTCGATGGCCTTGCCGAGTTCAGGATATAAACTTCCATGTTCCTTTTTTGAGTCTTCGAGACGTGCTAGGATGTTGATATATTCCGAAAGGACACGGTAAGCAGTGGGATGGTTACCTTCCATAGCTAAAGTAGTATCTTTGAATATCTGTTAACAAAAAGTCAGTCGCATTATCATAACGGTTTAGTGATTATAATTGACAAAGATGATATATGAAAACTTACTTTTAATACATCAAGTAATGCTTCAACACCACCCCATTCCTCATCAGAGATACGCATGCCATTGAAGTACTGAGCCTTCTTCTCCTTCTTTCGATCCTGGTTCAGGAACTTATTGATAACCTGAAAGAATTTCAAATCAATATCATCAAAAGGCAAAAGTCGTATGTATGAGTGGTGTACTTACATTTTGAGCGTCACAGGCCCGTTTCCAACTATCTAACTTAGAGTTCCATCGAACTCCATAACCATAGATAAGCATCATCCCCTTATATAGAACGCTTGCTGCCACTGTTTCGTATTCCCCACGCTTCGCTGGAGACGATGCTACTGCTTGGCTGACTTGTTTGACCTGTGCATTATTAAATAGAAATCAATACATCAGTGTCATCCTGTGTGCATCAAGGTAAAGAAAGATAATTGTACCTTTTTAACGCCACTTGTAACCAATCCCCACGTCGGTTTTGGGGTAAAACCTTGAGATGGTAAGTCATCCTCACTATCGGGGACATCGACTTTGGTCAAGTCGTTTTCAGCCTCTATCTCTGACTCGGAGGTGGCACCTTCATCACTTCCTTCATCCATCACAATACCATTAACTTTGACTATCGGAATCGGCATTTGGACATCGGGTTGAGTGGTGGGTTTTACATGACCGGCTTTCAGTTCGAGAGTTGCCAATCCGTGCTTGACTGCCAATGCCAGTTTGTGACAGAAGCAACGGATGTGGTTACCCTGAGAATGCCAAAATACTGGTTCGGTCTTGTCTTCTAAGAACATTCGCTCGAGTTCGCGAGCGAGAAATTTATTACTTCCTGCTGAGTCCGTAGTTTGAGCTACCATGTAGATAAAACAATGTAAAACTCAGCTTGGATAAGTAAAACCAAAAAGACAGATTGATATGACAGATCAGAAAAGAAACAAATCTTTGAATGTAGCCCGTGACGCATGAGAAAGGTTCCAACCGGCCGAGCAAGTAATACTCCGTAATGATCCCATATAATTTGTTTGAGAGTGAGATGAATAGTTTTAAATTCCCAGTTATCATCGATGTAACAAGCCGAGACTCCAAGGAAAGCGTAACGGCTGCTCTTGGTAGTCCATCCATCATGGATGAGACAAAACCTACTCTGATTATTCTTAAGAGTAGAAATCGCCTCGTCTTGAAGAGATCGAGCCAGTGATTTGGCGGAACTAGCTATCCAAGTAGGTGATCGTAAGATAGCTTGAGGGTTGGCCCATACAAAGGCGGCACCAAGTTCGTTGTCATCAATTCGGAGCCATGGGAGTGCGTGAAGGAGGATCCACAAGACCATGATCTTGTTCAAGGTCTCGACGGTAAATTTGACAAATGAGGTAATCGAGGATTGTTTGGATTTTGAAGCTAACAGTGGCGGATTCTCCTCTTCCCAGGTGGGTGGACATGTAACACCGTTTTTGATGGCCACGTGGCGTCGAGGACATACCTTACGGGTTTTGCTGCCATCTCGATGGGTCCGTAAGTTGTAATGATTAGTCTCTCCATCTTTGTATTTGCCTCGACACCATTTGCACGTATACCAAAACACCTCTATCTCAAGTTCAACCATTTCCCCAGTTTCCTACAACGAGCATCCTCATTCCCATCTTAGTTCTGTCCAAAGCCACAAAGAAGATACATAATGAATATGTCTTTTAATGTACTTACATCATTTTTAACCTTGTATTTTTCCATTGCTGATCGAGGATTGCTCTCAAAGAACTCGAACAGGTCCTTCACTTTGGCAGTGCGGGCCTTGGCGTTCGAGGCTTTCGTATCTTCTTTCGCCTTTGAAGCTGCATCTTCCTCATCGAAAGTCTGATTTAAGTTCATTCCTTCTGGAACAACAATTACCTATTATTTTTCATTTGATTCAATTAAAAAAAATTAGATAGTGTATTTATAGAGTTGTAGATGAATAAAAAAACACGATATTATACCTGCTGAAGTGCCGCCAATCGCTTCTTCCTCTTTGGAGGTGCAGCATTTTTGGTGCGTTTTTTCTTTTGAGCAGCTTGTGAATCTGCATGCCCTCCAGAAGAGCGGCGTTTCTTACGCTTCTGTGGTTGAGTCGACATTGAAGCTTCTTCTTCTTCGTCGTCAGATTTGATAATCATAGTTTTGGTCTTTGGATTCGAGATGATCTCGGGTTCGTCTCCGCTTCCTTCTTCGTCATCGTCCTCGTCTTGATTGTTGATGTTGGTTGCATTATTTGAAGTGGCATCTTCACCAATTGATTTAGGTGAAGTTGGATCAGGCCCGGGCCGTCTCCAGGATCTTCGCCCATCTGGTGAGCCGATGACAAAGGTTCCGTCCTGCTTAGCAGGACTACGTGGCCGAAGGGTGCGCCCAGGGCCTGGAACTTGCAACATTGAAGGAGTGGAGGTAGGTACATCAAGATTGGAATTTTCGGGACCAGGGGGTGCAAGCGAGGAAGAGTCGTTGGCCATCTTTTCGCGGATGATGAGATATTCTCGTATACAAAAATTTCGGACTAGTGCCTTTCTTTTTGAGTGGATGGCACCCCTCAAAAATTTTCTGCTTATGTTTCATGTATTGAAAGCAGAAAATCCTTAACACATCATCCGATTCCGAATCAAGCGTGGCTCCTTTTTCACATGGAATGGAAATATTTCACCCTCTCTCTACACTTGTAGAATACTCGCAACCAAACGAAACAAATTGCGGTTGGTTGCGAGTTGCGGTTCGCCTGTTCCCGTTCCGATTTGATTGAACCGAAACGGTGTTTTGTCACATCTGATTTCGGTGCGAGAGCACCGCAATGATACTGCGGTTGCGTTTTGGCACCTATAACGCAACAAAACCGCAACGAAACAAAAATATGTTTTGGTGCGATTTGTGTGTTGACCTGAGCAAGAGAACAAAAAAGTAAGGGACTTTTGATGGAAAATTGATGAGTTCCAAGTTGAATATTGTGAGTAATTCAAAGATAGAAGGAGTTGAAATACTTACCCAAAGAAACCAAATTGAGAGAAGGAATGGTTGATGATTTAAAAGGTACTTTACTCCAGAGAAGGCATATATTGCAACCTATGTACCGGTGGTGAATCAGGTAAAGCTATTAGATGTGATACAGTGTGATGTTGTTTGTCAGTATGACACTTGTCGGCCGTCAGCCCATCCACCATGACTCATGTTACAACACGGGATTTGGAAAACAAAAATCCATGTCGATGTGTGTCGGTATGAGTCATGTCGTACGGTTTTTGGCTTGGCGATGAATTTCGACTCAACATGACATGAAAAAATTACATGTTTAACCCATGTCATGTTTATATGTCGGTATGAGTCTATACGTACACTGTAGTAATCTGAGTCTGAGGTAAGAGCACCCACTATCATGAGGATGATTTATCGTAAATTTTGCGTTCCTGAGCGCAAAATTTAATCACGCGTGTTTTACCTAAGTTGGTAAACGCATGAAATCCACTACGGATTGATGTAACGAGTGATTTACCAACAATAATGCATTCTTAAGACACTCTACACTCTATGGCAAAATCATGAACTGACTTATACTATCTTACTGCACCTCACCCAGCTCACCTCTATGCTGATGACCACCTTGGTGACTAGAAAGAACCAAAGTGAAGTCTTCAGTTGTTGACAAGAAACTAGCCAACAAGCTTTCTCACCTCTTGTTTGATCTTGGTGAAATCGATCCCGCGAGATCACTTTTTTTTTCAAAAAAAAAATACCTTTTCAGCAAGTTCAGAGTAAACATTTAATCTTAACAAGCTGGGATCTTGAGGGGACAGGGAGGATTGAAGGTGTGCAAAGCTGGAGGGATGCAGATGGAACATTGGATGGCAGTTGACCAATTGGATGTGTCAAATCCTACGATAAATCAAGTTTTAAGCTTTCGTAGATTTGAACAAGCGCGATGCAAAATTTGATGCAGTCGTAGGGACCGCAAGTGTAAAACAGGCCCATAGTGGACTTGTGTGCAATTTAGCGGTAAAGTTACAATAAATCACCTCGTTGCCGCAACCATAGTGGGTGCTCTAAGCTCACACCACGGGAATCAATAGGTTTGCAACCCGATTGAAGAAAGTTGCGGTGACCGGGTTCGCAACTTTCTTCAATCGCGGATCTCGTTCGCGATACGTTTGCATTACGTTTGCTGACCTCCCTTGAGCAAAACCCACAAAAGGAAATGAAATGAATCACAAACTCAATTCACCTCGCCTCGCCTCAGTGCTCACCATTTCGCTTCCTCACCCACCCGACTCTCCTACAAACAAGTACACCTCAACTTCATTGACTTGATCATGTTATAGACATTGGATGAGCTGATAATAACAGGAGGCAAAATCTATTTCCGATCCCATGATTTCGAGTTTGAGGAGATAAGCCAATGATTCACCTACGCGATGATTCCAGAAGTGAAAAAAAGAGACATATGATCAATTGATGACAATACAAATTGTGTGTTATGAAAAAGGCCGCTTGAATTTTTTCAACGCGAACAATCAAAGATGCTGTACATAGAGACTATGTACAGATATGCCTCTCGGTTAGATTTGGAGTCAACAAAAGTTTCATTGCAAAGGTGTGATGAGGATGAAGTGTTTCAAGGAAAGGTGCTAAAACTGGGACAGAAAGAGGGAGGTCAGCAAACGTAATGCAAACGTATTGCAAACGAGATCCGCGATTGAAGAAAGTTGCGAGCCCGGTCACCGCAACTTTCTTCAATCGGGTTGCAAACCTATTGATTCCCGCGGTGTCACAGTGAACAACATCCAAATTTGGCAAATATATCACCTTTTTTGACAAAAGAGAATATGGACGCTGCTTGGCTGGGGTTCCTGACCATCAGCCCCATGTGAGGGTTAATGTCAGGGTTATGACTCCTGCTACATATAGAATTACATACCATCAGCTGTGCTGTGGTGTGGTAAAAATATAAGAATCAACTGGTGCAAAATTCATTCAACTTTTGACCAATTTATGTTGGCAAAAGTAGGAAAATTAGACTATTTCAGAGAACTTGTTTGGAAGCTGAGCCAGCTAAGAGATTGGGGTTTCAAACAAGACACCTCTGGGGACTTGTCCAGCATTCTCTCAAAGCCATTTATCTGCTTGTAGTGCACATTGGTATCTTTGAATTGATTTGCTGAAATATGATGAGTGTGCTTGAACTTGGAAGTTGATATCCTGCTTGAATGCTTGTGATATATAGCCCAGAGACTGTAATGTCAGCCACAAGAACTTGGCTCTAGGTTCAGAACCCTACCTTTGCACATAACAATGTGGCCATTGAAACACCCTTCATGATGTATAAATATAAACTTCAGGTCACAAAGGAAAATCAAAGAGATTAAATTCCCACCTGGAGCAGCAAAACAAGTGAAGAAAGCAAGGTAAAGATTCAAGAAAGAGACACCATTCCTCTGCTGCTGCAGTGAGTTTATATAGTGAAGGGGAAGGCAGAAGAAATGTGGGCAGTGCATGCTGCACACCAGACCTATCAACTCCGATTATCTCACAGGACTTGCAAGTACAGAAAATAAAACTCAAAGAATATACCAAAATATTCTTCCACATGATATCAGCTCCCTGTATCTTGTGACCCAGCCCTGAAAAACATAAGCCCAAAAAGAGAGCCTCTGCCACCCATCAACATGGAAGGTTTTCCCTCTGCAGTCGTTGAGCTCTACATCAATCAGTAATGTATGTAGTGCTCCAGAGTGACTGGCACATCCTCTGTGAAAGGCTTCAGTAAACCTGAGATGAAAGGTTCAGGATCTGTCCTTCACAAGTATGATTGAATGACCTCTTGCAATCTGTATGGTGTTTTATTGTACTAGGCTCAACTGGGTAAGATCAATATATTTGGGATGTAGGTATAAGTTTTGAAATTTACAGGCAGGCTTTTTTGGTTTGTCTGACCAGGATGTGGGGTGATGATTGTAAGAAGAGATACAATATCAGGCTTTGTGATGAGGGACAGACAGGGAGTGGGAGTTAAATCATGGTTCCTGTGGGGCTAGGACCATGCATTTTGTGTGTGTAAGAGCTTTGTGCATGTTTTGAATCAAGTTTTGACAATTGAAGTGTAAAAGATTGGACTAATGATATGGAGATGTCTGATAGGGTCTCAATTTGAGATGAGAAATTGTCTTCAAGATCTGGAATTTATGGAAAAGGTGGCCTAATTGGATGTGGATTAGGTGTGATTATGACCCATTTATGATATCATGTGTTGATAGAGAACTTTGTGTTTCAGGGAGAAAAGTTCAATATTTTTTGGGAGAGAGCATATTTGCAAGAGAAGCAATTGATCTTACTGGTGGTTGTTTTTCTGTCAAAACTGGCACATCTGGCACAAACCTGTGTAGAATCATTGTTCAGACATTCTTTGAAATTGTGGGGATTGCCACAAGTAGCACAATGAGAAAATTTATTGCATGCAGTATGAGGATGGTACAAATCAAGGCAATTAATACACATGGTGGGACCTTGAATGCATTGTTTTACCAAGAAGTTGACTACTATGGTTCTTCCTTGGCATTCTTAGGGTTTTTAAGCCATCTGCAATACCCGAACCGCTCCGCTCCAAATAGCGGAATCGGAGCGGTTTCGGCGCGATTTTTGGACCCGCTAGGAGGTCCGCACTTGCTAGCGGGGCGCGCGCACCGAAGCCAACACCCGGGTTTATTGGTAGCGGAGCGACCACAACAAAATCCGCAGGGAGCCCGGGTTATCTGATATATAGCGCAGGTATATACAGACCATGGGTGGAGGGCTCAGACTCACTCCACCCCTTCACTCACTAGTTCCATTTTGATCTGATTCAACGCCTCACGCCACCGTTCCCAGGATCATGTGTTCAATCAATCCTGGATTCATCACCTCCCCACCACAGATGGAACACGACCCCTGGATGAGGGTTTGAGGGCCTGCCTGTGGTCCATCCGAGTTCCAAATACTCTATATATTGATTATATTCTGGTAAGTTTCTTTTGACCTTCCCACTCGAATCATAAATAACTCTCACTGACCGATACCTTTTTCGATTCAATTTCATTCTAAATCCCGTCTTGATGGCCATCACCAAATCAACTTCCCAATCCCAAACGTCGTCCAAAAGCGCTGGACTTCAAGTTCCAAGTGTCACCAGTTCTAGAACGCTCAGACCACCCAGCCCTGCTCGATTGCAGCCGGGATTTGTGGCGACTCCCAACGACTCGCGTACCACAATCATCCTGCCTTCCAGCTCAGAGGGCAACCTTGGTTCACCTGGCCCTCTTCTTGATCGGTCCGCATCACCTCGACCACCTGTTACAAAACAAAAGAAACTTAGCAAAGGCACAGTCGCATCCAAACCTAATGGCCAAGGAAAAGTAAGTAGCTTCCTTCTCAGTATGATGATATGAAACCATTTGACTGACCGCATGGTTTGCTTTTTAGGCTCGCTCGTCAACCAGCAAGCGAGCCCGATCACCATCCGGAAGCTCTAGAGGTAACTCAGCCTCACCCCGACCGAAGAAGAAGTCAAAAGACAGTGTAAGTCTTTTGATCACTTCATATGTCCTTCTTACAAACGTACTGACCTCTGATCCTTTCCATATACACCACGGGGCGGCTGGCACATGAAGATCAGGTGAAATGTGACTCAGCCAATAAATCCCGGGCTGTCCACACGATGCCACATCTACTGGCTACACATGAAAGCCAGTGTGACCATCACCCAACATGACCCTGTGACCACAAGGTGATGGCTCACCTGTTCATCACGTGAGTCTTCTTCTTCTCACCTGATGAACAGGTGAGATGACTCACCATGTCAGGGTGTGAGCCAAGCTTTGCAACAACCAGGTGAGACAGCTCACACTCATATAGTGTAAACAACCTGTATTCAGCTGGTGAGCATTGAGCTCATTCCAGTGCTATAAGCTCTTCCAGCCTCATTATGGCTCCATAGCCAGCCCATTCAAATCAGGTAAGGATTTTGTTGGCAATGTATAATGATAACAAATCTATTATTCGCATTGACACAAACTAAATACAATGGCACAGATATGCAAGAAATAATATCAAAAGAAGACAGGAGAATAAAATCTTGGGTGATCTGTTTTTAGTACTTCACAATTTGATTTTATTGATCATTGCTGTGGAACATAATCATCAAGCAATCAATCAATTGAATCAATTGATGAGAGTGAAGAGGAAAATCGAGATGATGGAAAACTTACCACCTAGGAGATCGATCAGTGTACCAGGCTATCAGAAAAGAACAAAAATGATGACCTGACTTCGATATGGACAATGCGAACAGAAGCAATGATCAAAACGACATCAGCCGTGAGGATGATGAAAATGAGATAGAGAAGAAAGGCACACCAAGACAGATTTCTATATGTATCAATCAATCAAATAACTTCAATATGGACAATGCAAACATAATCACTCATTAGAATGAACTCAAACTTTAAGCTGGTTTGAATGAGATCGCAAAGAAAAAGACTTACGGAATAGATCGATTGACCGAAAGATTTTGATGTGAAGCGTGCGAAGAGAAGCACAGTCAGTAAATGTGAATCATGACAGATAACATGAGTGAAAAGAGCAAAGAGAACATGATATCAGTGCAGTAAAGAGATACAGGGAGAATGAAAATGGATGATTACTTAGCTCTGAAGGTGAGTCGTGATTAATGGGATGGTGTAGGGTGTCCTTGACCGCTGAAGTGCGGACTGGGAAGAGTTGACAAACTTCAACAACTAGATGCCTGTGACAGGTGCCTGTGACGTCACACTTGACATCATACCAAAGCCAAAATTGAAGATGACACCAAGCTGTCACATTTACGCAGCCTTCTTTTCAGAACACAGGCTTCAAAAGGTTTGGGTTCAAGTCTTGCCATGTGATGCAACAAATTTTGTAATGCACAACTTGTTACTCCTCTCGCTTCCTCTTTGTCATGTTTAGCTTTCTCACATATTGAGCTGTCTCATCTGGTGGGTTTTTTTCTTCCTCCTTGCCATTCCACCTCCTCAACTTGACACTAACAGACTTGTCTCTTGATTGCTATAGCCATGAAATTCAGTTGTTCTCCACGGCCTTGAAGGTATCATTGTTGATTTGAATCATTCAAGTATTTTCCATTCTCCACATCATCTTTTACCTTTTGTTGTTGTTTGTCGATTGAGTGTGTTTTTATATTGATTGCCCGTCAGTAAGTCTTTTAATCTTTCTTTTTTATTTCATCTTACACTTAATATCTCTCGGCATGATGCAATCAACTTACGTCTTTGTCCTTGTTTGTGTTTTGTGCTTTCTTTTTCAATAGTGTAAGCCATGGTATTGATATAGCATTTTTTGAAAACCCCACTTCGAATGTAGAGCACAATTAGGATGCTTAGGTACACTCAATGTCATTGACATCTATCATTGTTATAATAGAGATGCAGAATATCGAGAATCATCTCAAATATGAACTGTTTTCATGGAGCTGAAGAGACAAAGACAGAGCCGATATTGTGTCATGTGAGATACATCCAAAAAAATAAAAAAGTATCCAGAAACCTGTTTTCTCCGAAGTCTTCTACTTATGTTGTTGAGGAGTCATATTTTTTCAGTTCATCTCTTATGTAGGTTAAGTACAAAAGAATAGCCACATGCTCAGCACCCGATTTGAGATTGTATGACCCAAATACAAGCTTGTTCTGGCGCTGAGCACCTGGGTTTCAGGTCATCCTCACACAAATTGACTCACCCGCCAATCAGCTAGTAAGCCATGTTGTTGTAATGTGTATATATCTGGATGCGTGAAGGCCAGGTGACAGCCTGGGTGAGGGCCACATGGCCTCCATCACGTTCCTGTCACCTGAAAACCTCCTGCAATTTCACAGCCACACCACACGATGCCACTATGCCTTGTTTCAGGTGGGCTCAGTTCAAAGCCGCCCCGTGGTGTAGGTCTACGAGGTACCTCGCGATGTTGACTTGTCTCAAGGCTCTGATATCGAGATAGTCGGGACCAACAATGGACCAGGTTATATGGAGGTTCGAAGTGCTCGTGTGCAGGAACTTCTCAAGTTCTATGAACCACCAGTGGTAAGCCTTCCTCTTGTGTTCAATCTTTCAAAACGTTCCCCTGACTTGTTCCTTGATCTGATGCAATTATCTAGGGTCGAAGTTACAAGTGTCGTTGGTGCAAGCAGTCGTTCTTGCGTCACGACTCTTCCTACTGGAATTTATGGGGTCACCGCGATGGCAACAATAAACGACCTGTGTGTACCATGCGCCATAAAGCAATTCGAGCTGGTTTCAAGCTCCCACCATCCTACCATGAACAGATGGAACTCGAAAATAAGAAGAAATCGACTTTGGACGCCTTCCTTAGTGGACCCGTATTTTCTGTTGATCTATTGAATATGATCCTTGTGATCTGGATTGTGCGTCATGCGCTCCCCTGGATACGATTTCACAACCCGGCTTTGCGTGCCGCTTTCTATTCCGTCAATCGTAGTGCGGTTATTCGATCGACTGCTTGGGCCACCAAGCAGTCTGTCCAACTCCATGTGTCCTTACACCAAAAGGCCATCAATACTCTTAAGGTAAGTAGATCATTCCATCTTATATAATATGACTAACACAGGCTGATCCTGTTTCATCAAACTTATGATAGCAAAACAAAGGGAAGTTTTGATTGATTCACGATGTTTGGACGACGAAAGGGAATCGCTATGCCTTCGTTGGGGCAACAGCAAATTATATCAGTGATGATTGGGAATATAAATCAACCCATCTCACCCTCAAGATGGTGGGATGGCGTCATTTTGGGGTTTTGCTTGCCAGACCGATCGGTCGGTTCTTAGTCCGACATGGACTTCATAAAAAGATAAGTAATCTTTTGTTTTCTTCTTGATCTTTATATTCTTTTTACTCAATCGATTGCTTACCTATGTTGAAATCTTGATTACCTCTTAGCGCGGACAACCGACAGTGGAGGAAATAACACCACAATGGCCTCTGAACTGAAGGCAATGTTTGCAGCCGCTGATGATCCGGTACACTGGCAGAGTCGAACTCATCACGTGCGATGTTACGCTCATAAACTAAATCTTGTTGTGGGGCACGGACTCAAAGCCCTCGGTCAGAAGGTAGGTGGTTCCAAGCCATCTATACCTCATGGGGTATCTCTTCCTATCCCAGGTCTGGAGATCAACAATGGCGAAGATTGCGTCGACTTTCAAGATTCTGATACCAAATCCGAGGATGACCACGGATTACCTCAGCAACCGGACGGCGTCGATGATGAAGATAGTCATCAAGATGGAGAAGAGGAAGAGTACCTATTAGATGAACATGACGTAGTTGCAGTGGCGCTTCACAAGGTCAGTGTTTGCAAACTCGTTTGCTTATCGTTTTCATGAAAACTAATATGCCATCGTGTTTGCAGGTGGACACTGTCTCAGGTCAGATTGCGAGCAGCGCCGCCCGTCGAAATGACTTTAAGACACGTGCCATTCGTTTAGGATACAAGGGGCGCATGTTGAAAAGGCCTTGCAAGACGCGTTGGAATAGTCACTATGAAAGTCGCAAGCTGGCATGTGAGGCACAGGAGGTGAGTTCAATCTTATATATTATATTTTCTCATTCTTTTATCTATGTTGCTTTATTTTCTCTTACTCTCCATTCTCTTTCTAGGTTATCAACTCGATGATTGCGGCAGACCAAAAGGCCTGTTTTTTCAAAGGTGTCACGATATCGGCTTCAGAGTGGCATGCCGTTGAGTTGGTGAACAAAGTTCTCAAGGTTTGTTCATTTCCTTTATCTCTCATTTTTGATTATTGTCAATACTAATTTCACCTCTATCATGTAGACTTTCGTTGATGCAACCGCTCGAGTAGAGGGTGATGGGCCTACTGGCTGCATCCTCTTGGCTGAATATAAGCGGGTCATTAACGAACTCAAGCAACACCAAGCCGAAGCATCCATCCTTGCCAGTCTTGATCATGCCATCGAGGTAATGATCAAGTGGCTGACCAATTACCAAGAAGAGGCTGCCAACTCTGATGCCATAGTCCTCGCCACGATACTCAACCCGCGCTTCCGAGGCAAATTCTTCAACCTTCACTATTCCGATCATGAAGTCTCATCACAGCTGATTATTGAGAACGCATTCAACTCCGTTGTGGACGAAAAGAAGATCCACGAACCAACTCCACCACCTGAGGATGAGAATGAGACTGCCAATGCCGACGAATTTGATGTTTTTGGAACATCAGACAAAGGGCCAACTCAGACTTCAACTTCAGAGCTCGACAAATATTTACAAGGTAAATATCCAATCAGAAGAGACCAAACTCCTCTACAATGGTGGAAGGTATGTTAATTCTTCTTCCTCATTTTCTTTCTTTCAGTCCTGACTAACATTCGATCTCATCTACAGGAACACAAAAGTCATTTCCCTATCCTAGCGGAACTTGCCCGTGATTACTTATTGATTTTGGCTACTTCATGTGCATGCAAGAGGACATTTTCAGCCGCGGCCGATGTGTGTACCCCATCAAGAGGTAGTATGTTACCCAAAACTATGGAGCGCCTTGTTGGCTCCCAAGCGTGGTTGAAGGAGGGAATGGTTCCTGATGGAGTATTTGAAGAAGCTGCCCGAGCGCTTCAAGCCTATGTTGAAGCTATGGCAAAGTCTAAGAAACCCCAATAGATACTGTTCTCTTTTACTGTTATCTTTTTCTCGCTCTACAAAAACGTTTGGTTTTGGTTTTATACTTTTTTTCCCCCAACGTCTCATAACTTTTCCCGACTGTCTTTTATGTTTTAAAGACACATTATCATACATGATATGGAATACATACACAATTAAGTTTCTTGCCTTCTGACTCCAACCTGACCAATGCGCTATATATCGGACAAAAAGCGAATTCTTCGCTTCGATATTTTGTAAGTTTTTTTACCTCAAAAGTAGCGATGTCATAGGGGAGTGAGCCATAGCGCCAACTCCGCAGCGCAATGAAATTGGGTTTATTTTCATTGCGTTTCGGAGCGGTTCGGGTATTGCCATCTGATAGAGTGAATAAAGTTGGTAGGAAGGTTGTTCTGTTCAATTGATTTCTTTGGGAAATCTTCTTTCTTGACCTGGGGATCCAGTTTGAACAGTAATAAAATTTTTGTCAGCAGTTTTTCTCCACAGGTGTTTGTTCTCCAAAAATGATTTTTTCATGAGTCTGTTTTCCATGTTCATGAGAAGATTGCCTGATTTTGAAATTGATGCACTTTTACACAGCCAACAAATTTACCTTGGATTGGCACAAGACAATACTTTGGGTCAAAACATTGGACAAGATCTGCCGGAGGATTTGCACCCAATGATGCCTCAGATTCTGGAGCCTAGCGTTTGTGGTGCTGATAAGAACCAGGGAGCTGTCGACTTCAGCATTGTTGATGCTTTGGACAATCTCAGTGTTTGTCATATCCTTAAAGGGCACTAATCCTGGGGTCTTGAGGATGATGAGTGTAGTAGCTTTGAATTTGCTGATTTTGACATTCTTTGGGAAGTTTAGGAGTCGAAGTTTCCCGAACTTTGAGTGTGTTCAGGGTAGGGATTTGTCGAGGTTTGGCCGGAAGTGATTGACTTGTTGGTGGGGTGTTCAATTGTTTGGCTTTCAGACTTCAAATCTCTTCTGATTGTTTCACATGGACATCATACCATCATTTGGTTGAAGACTTCTTTCCAATAAAGAGATCAGGTTGTACATGATTTGATCTGTGATCATACGGGAGCAGGGGGGATTGGTGGTTTCTAAGAGAATATTTGATGGAAGTTTCTTTTTTAAAGAAGAGAAGGTAAGATGAGCCTGTGAGCCAATATCAATGCAACACCCGGCATTCAAAATAGAAAATGAGAAATGTGAAGTTTTCAAACTCACAAAACTTAGTATAAAATATACTAAAGCAGGCGCAGTGTTTTGGGCAAATCCCAAGGCTAAACGCCAAGGGAGATAAAATTGCTTAAAACAAAACATAAGATCACACCCTACGGGGTGGCTAGCGGAACTTGAAACCACACTGACACAACAACAACAAACAGCCCTTAACCAAAACAAAAAACAAGAACCGTAAATAACTAAAATAAAAATCTGAATAAAATAGTACAACCAGACCTCTTCTCTTCTCACATCTTTTTTTTTTTTTTTAAAAAAAAACTAAATAAACTCGCTATAACCTGAACAAAACACTAAATGACTCAAATAAATGAAAACTAAAGAACTTAAAATTGATAAGAAGCAACCTAATAAAAGGGAATAGAAGGGTGGGCGGGTGTAAAAAAGTAACACTAGAGAAAGAGATAGCTAGAGATTTTGAAAGAAATCGATAGTGAACGCTATGGGAATGAATTTTAAATGAGATTCAGAAAGGTGGTAAACAGCATGACATCACAGCTGCAGATCTGCAAGATATAAACCAAGGTCCGACCCGTTAGTAAAGTTTACACACATGTTCAAAAGCCCGAATCACCATTCACATTCTCATCCGTTAATATCGAGATACCAACAACTAGAAATGTGAAGTTTTCAAACTCACAAAACTTAGTATAAAATATACTAAAGCAGGCGCAGTGTTTTGGGCAAATCCCAAGGCTAAACGCCAAGGGAGATAAAATTGCTTAAAACAAAACATAAGATCACACCCTCTCCGACCCGCCTATAAATCGTATAAGGAGAGTGGTGAAGTAGGAGAGGGTGAAAGGACGTAAAAGGACCAAAGAAACATTGTTAGTTGCTTAATCAAACCTAAAACACTGTACTTGAAAGTACAGAAAGAACAAGGCGTAGAAGCCATTGACCATATCACACAGGCATAAAAGCCATTAACCCGTGAACAAAGTAGACGAGGCATAGAAGCCATAGACCAGTCTAAAAACACGGACAAAACTTACTTTAAGAAAAGATAACTTTTGATCCAACATGAGCAACACTACCAATCACATGGTTCTGATTCTCAGGTAAGCGTAACGCCACATGTCCTCGAACGTAAATCAAAAATGCCTCAGAGGACCAGTGGCCAGCATCTTTGATATAATCCATAGTGGCACCCGCTTGCGCCAGCGCCGTGGCACCACTGGAACGTAACGAATGTCCAGAAAATGATTTGTTGAAATGTGAATGAAACCGAGATAAAAACCAGGATCGAGTTGGAACAGAACCATCCGATGTTACGAAAAGTTCAGATGAAGTGATGAAATCTGAATCCCTCTCTCGAAGGTATGATTTCAAACGTCGAACAGGACAGGCTGAAGAATTGAAAAATTGTTGAATGACCACTGGAGCACCGAGATAATTTTTGTCGCCTTTTGAATAAGGTAGTTGATACTGAAAAAACTTTTTACACAATGATAATTTGAGAGAAGATCGTAAAATGACTCTTCTTTCGTCGAAATATTTTTTGGAATCTGGGATTGTTAGTTCACCTAATCTATGAAGGCCAGCAAACCCAACGCATAACATAGCTAAGAAAAGCTTATCATCATAACTGGAAGATAATTTTAAAACCACTGATTCGAGTTGATCCACGGTGAGGGGATTCTTTCTGACAACTGGCTTTGAATAATTTTGTAAACATGACTTCATTGTGTCCTTTACGTCCTGATGGCTAGTTTTGCAGACGACCGAAGGAAATTCTAACTTAAAAATGTGCTTGATACCAATTAAATAAGCTCGAACGGATCTTGGGGATAACATTTGACAAAAACAAGTAACGAAATCGCAAAGATTTCTCTTGTTGGGAGCTAAAGGAATTTTAAAATGAACACAGAATTTAGTAAACGCTCTGAAACCTGACTTATATTTATCTAGAGAAATTGGTTGAATAGTAGAGCAACGATGATGATCAGATAACTTTTGTAACTCCTCCAAAGAAACATTTGGAATGGCGTTCTTTGGATTCTTCAATACCAGTTTTGTAGACTTGGATCTACCCATAATCGAGCGGAATTGTTGAAAACTGATAAATTTGAATCTTTTCCTCCAGAAGAAAGAGAGGAGTCAATAAATAAACATTCAATAGAACTAGCACCGATTGCATGACATAAGATCTCTAAGTCTTTAGGAGATAAGATTGTGTCCTGACGAGACAAATAATCTGCTTCTGAATTTAAATCTCCTGCAACACGCATAACTTTTACGTCCACCTTTGCTTCCACCAATCGTTTAACGCCATGACGAAACAGAGGTCTCACAATCTTGTTCGGCGCATGTGAGCTGAATAAGTCAACCACGTTCCTGTTGTCCGAGTGAATGAAAATCTTCTTTGAGCCATTGTTAATTCCTAAATCAATTGCCGAAATAACACCTAACAACTCCGCCCAAAAGATATTACGAGGAGGAGGGGGTAAAACGAAATATTTGCCCAATTTTGTGGCTGGTTCCCAAATACCCACACCGGTCATGCACGCGTCCGTAAAAAATTCTGAGTCAGCGTCAGCTAAACCCCAATGAGACGCTTCCAACATTCGAATCCCACTGCTGTTCCTGAAAAACTCAGTCAACCAACGTAAGTCATTCTGATTTTCTTTATTCAACGGAATTTGAAGAAAACGATGATCCTTATTTCCTGATTTTTCATACAGGCTTTGCAAAGCAAATCTCCCCCAAGGCATTGAGGTACATGCCCAGGATGCATGACCTAAGAGAGATTGCCAATCGTTCAAAGAGTGTTTTGGTTTCGAAACAAAATCTTCTAAAGTTTTGACTAAAAGCAATTTCTTGTCCGGATGTAAGCACATAATCATTTTTTGAGAATCAATGATGTGACCTATTATTTCCAATACCGGTCCATGAAGCTGTTTTTTCCATACCCAAGGAAAACCTAAGATGTCGAATAAGTTTAACAATTTTGCCTGTTGAAGCGGAATCCGATGATCTTTGAAGGTGAAGAAATGTTTTGCCGAACACACACACCACACATCGTCCATCATGTTATTCATGTACTTGATGTCAAAAACAAATTCAGCAATCCACAAGACTAAAGAAAACACCCCACACCATATGTGAGGCGAAGCTGAATGACCGAATGTCATGTCGTAATCCACTCTTTTCTTATTTCCCTTAATTCTCAGGATCTGACGCATCTGATATTGAGTGTGTAGAGGAATCGTTCGAAATGCTGTTTCAATATCTGATTTAAACAATGTAACTTCACCAAATTGTTTCTTCATTTCTATCAAGAAAGGAATCCAAGTCTTCAGTGAATCATATGCAACCGGAATATCTTCTTTTTTGACAAGATCATTCGGAGACGGTCGACCGGCGCTCATATTTGTACAGACTCACATCTTGGTTGAATCTTTTTTCGAAACCATCAATAAGGGAATCACTTTCATACCTTCTAATAATGTCGTGAACTCTTTTGAATATCTTCCCTTATCAATCTCCTCTTGACATTGAGATTCTAACAATTCTTGATTATCCGAGGAAATCTGATTTGGTCCATCTACAATTCTTCCATCAGGTAAAGACGAGTTTGGCCAAAAACCTTTCCGCAGACCTTTCATTACTGACTCCACAAATGGACGATTTGGATGATTAATCAGCAATGTTTCAAACTTGTCTACCTTGATTGGAGTGACGATCTTAAATAAATCCGGATATTGTTGAATGGCAAAATCCGCGTGGATGTCTTCTGACAACGGTGGAGCGTCCGGAAAAGGCAAGGCATAAAAACTTGAATTGATTGCTGGCGAATACCCTAGAGGATTAATACCGTCCCAAGAATAGCCTTGAAGAAATTTCTGAGAGATCATTCCCGTATCCACTGAAAGCTGTTCGGACGTGACATTTGAATTCATCGGCCATCTGTCAACAGGATCATAGACACACAGTTCTTGATGGACCATGTCCTCAGACATGGTCACATCCTTTGTGGTCTTTTCGACATCTTTTGACGTTCTGAAAGAGAAACACTCATATGTCAGACAATTAGGAACAAATAATCGCCTGTCTTACAAAAAAGGATAAAAAAGCAAAATACCAACACAGCGGTGGATGCGCGGGCAGGCAGGTTTCCCAAGCTTGCAGTGCCCCAAGTTATGAGCAAAGCAAAATTGTTCGCGGTCATCCAACCCATCTCCATCTTCCACCTCAAACAATCCTTTATGTTTATAAGAAGATTTGTAATGAAGGGGAGATTCCCGAGGTTTCTGTTGAAATTGTTGATGCATTTGATTAGAACGTTGGCGTTGAGGTTGAGAAAATTGCCGGCTACTTGAAGATGCCATCGGTGGCTTTTTGTCGAAAGCTTTAGACATATATCTTGTTCTAATTGTTGCCAGGCTTTGGTGATTCCAATCTGCAAACGAGATATCACGTCAAATAGCAAACTGGCCCCTAAGTGCGGCATCAAAATTGGCAACACATGTCCAATCCGCTTTTTGACCATAAGACATAAACTCCTCTTTGATCCATGTAGCATATTGAAGGAAATATCTGAAACCTTGAGGAAAAGCTTCTTGGTAAGCCTGTTGGAGAATGTCGAAATAATAGAACCAATCTTGGATATCGTCCAATTTATTCGAAACTTTTTTGTTTTGAATTTCGACGTCTTTATCTTTTCCAGCCACCATGAGATTCGTTGAAATACCTTTCTTCTCAGCCATGTATTCACCCTTGATTCTTCTAAGATTGATGAATTTCCCTTGTAAAAGTTCTTTTGATAAATTTGCTGGAAAGTTTGCTGGTTTAACCAGATCATTGAACGATTCGACAGCTTTTGCAATGTTAGGAGCATAACCTCTAATTGCTTTAGCAAAAACACGTGCGGAATCAGAGATGTTCTCAGAGGCCGAAGGCCCCATATCCACTCTTTCAATAAATTCCCAGCTTTTTTGCATCTTGTTCTTTTTGATCTCGGACTCATCCTCGTCAGATTCAATATTGGATTTCGAAGCATTTTTACCCTTCTCCTTATCATTTCTAGCAACAAAAGGGGAGAACGATCTGGAACGCTGTCTATTATTTTGACGATCGAGCATATCCCTTGCCTTCTGTGCATTGTTGATCTGCTCTTGCGTAAGAATTTGAACCTCTTTATTGCCTTGGATACTCTTGGACGGTGAACGGCGAGGAGATTTAGGAGGATCGGGTGGATAGGACGGATTATTGTTGATGTCAAACACATAAACTTGATCATCTTCGGAAACAACTGGACCGGTAGGGATAGGACCCTCGTTTTTATGAATTGGTCTATTAGCCGCCCTGTCCAGTTCGATAAGACCAGTGGCAAATTTTGACCATTGTTTATGCCAGTTCCTGGACGAGTAAGGAACAATCTCTGAATATTGAGATCGGACCCAGGACATAGGTTTGTTGTTGGAGCCACCTGCCGCTTCATATTCAGCGGACAAGGTTGCCAACTTCTTGGTAACCAAAGTAGCAGCTTCGAAATTAAAACTGACATCGCTCATTGATGACTTTTGAACGGTTTTTAAGACACGAAATTTTTAAAGAAAACAGTTTTTGGAATTATTTTCAAAGACTAATACTTGAAATGATGCTCTTGGAGTTTATAACGAGTAAAAAAGTAACACTAGAGAAAGAGATAGCTAGAGATTTTGAAAGAAATCGATAGTGAACGCTATGGGAATGAATTTTAAATGAGATTCAGAAAGGTGGTAAACAGCATGACATCACAGCTGCAGATCTGCAAGATATAAACCAAGGTCCGACCCGTTAGTAAAGTTTACACACATGTTCAAAAGCCCGAATCACCATTCACATTCCCATCCGTTAATATCGAGATACCAACAACTAGTCATGTTCGAAGGATTTCTGGATCAGAATGAAAACCTCTGAACTTACTTCTTCTGCTCAGCATCCATATTTGCTCAATCAAGTTGGTATTGTCTTGTTCCAAGAATCCAAGCGTCTGGTGAACCTTTTTACTTGCTTCTTTTTCACTCAACAAAGCCTACAATTGAAGATGTTCATCATCAGACTCCAGAGTTTTTTCATCCCCAAGAAGTGTCCCAAGAGGTGGTCTGCTGGACGGAACAAAAGTTCAACTCGAGATAAATTTCCATCATCATCGAAATGCACGAATAAGCACAAATCAGGCTTTATGTAGCCGTAGCCTGTAGGTGCTGACTCTGAGTCTTGCTCAAGTGCTCTGAGCTCTCACATGCAAAGCTGCGCAGGATCAAGTTTTCTCGTTCAGATCATGACCCTGCCCCCATGGACCTGCTCGTCTTCCCACAACGTGAGACTTTCTGTCAAGTTTTGCCTTGGCTTTTGAAAGTCAATCAAAAATACATGCCAGACTGCGCTTTATAGACTCAAACGAGTGTGATCTGGTACGTTTGCTTCCGAATTGGAACCAAACTCACACTGACACCAGAACCTCTACTTGCTTATTACTTACTTTGGTAAGCTTTTTCATGATGGTTCATTCTGTTTTGTCTTCAAAATATCTTCTGCAACCAGGCTTTGTGAATTATCACGATCCCAAGGTTGATGGTTTGGTAAGTGGGTGCGTCGCCGCTTCTACCCCGCATACATACGCCTCTCGTTTTCCACACTTTATCCCCTTTATGGCTTCATCATACTTCATCAGTATATTATTATCATCTGTCTTGGCGGACTACATAGAACCAAAATGAAGGATGGCGGCAAGTCATCTACCAAACTGTGGACGATCAACAACGCCAAACTGGTGGCCTATCTTGTGAGTGATGAGAACGTTCGTTGTGTTCAAGTTGATGTGAATTTTGAAAAGCTGAGTCCCCATGACGGCACAGGAACGCACAGGGTTGAGCCTGAGGAGATTTACGATGAATGATTTGGATGTGGACTTGATCAGTCTCGGACTTGACCGATTTAGTTGATTGTCTTCAAGGGAACCAAACTCCCAAATTCCAATATGAATTCGATTTGTAGTTGAGTTTTTTAATTTTCTAATTTCCTCAGGGTTTTCGCCAAATTTTCATCATACTCTCACTTTATACAAACTCAGCTTGGCTTGTTTCGACTTTCGCTTCCCTTTAGGCTTGAGCAACTCGCAACCACTGATCGATCAAGCCAAACCTACTCAACCACTGAACGATCAAATCAACCTTGAATGAAAGACTAATCTAACTGAAGCACACATCAACATCATCACTGTTACTTCCCTTACGCTCTCTAACTTTCAAAAACCGGTTCACATCTTTCAAGACCACTTTCCAAACAACTCAATATGGACGTTGACCCTCACACCACAGAATTACCTTCCTCACCTTCACCTGTTCCAACCGGCCTTGATTCTCAACCCTCTTCAGTGCCATCTTCCTCGATGCAAGCTCCCGTCATCTCTATGTGTACAGCCCCAAATCAGGACGTCCACCTTGAGGAAGTCAAGCCACATTTCGAACTCGAACTAACGACAAGAACTGATGAATCAATCACACCCAAAGAGAACTCCCTGACGTTGGTGCCTATGGGGGATCAAGACCGCAATCTAGCTGAGGCCGGTGAGGAAGAATCCTCTCAACATGATCAAGCACTAACTCCCATCGATCAAACCCATCGCCCTGGTCTACATCCTCTAACGCCCTCTAAATCTCCCGATTCGACTTCTTCCTCCTCTTCTTCTGATTCGATGACAGGGGATGATGATGTAGATGATGACGGGTTCTCAGACGATAGTGAAAACGAAGAAGTCGAGGATTTACAACTTAAAGACCTTTCACTCCTCGATTCCGATTGCTCACTTCCACCTCACTCTACCCCTTGTGTTACATCTACTACCTCACTTACTACACAACGTCAATCAAAGAAAAAGAAGGCGGACGCAAGACTTGCAGCCTGTACGACACCTGGGCCTACAGCCACTTCATTTGGATCGGGAGCTCGAAGTGAACCTGGACCACCGAGGAAAGCGATGGGTCGCAAAAGAAGTGTATCGGGTCTAGTTGCTCTACGATATCGTTCAACTGGACGAGATGGAAAGATTGATGAAGAGGAGCGTGGGATGCTTGCACTTGATTTAGATGCTTATGTAGGTTTTTTCTTTCTCATTGTCTGGAGCGTCACCGTCAAGCTAAAATCGATCATCTTTCATCAGATCAATTCGAGTGATCATCGAGAAACCTCAGAATCAACCCAGCCCTCCGGACCTCTGTCACCCTCAGCTCTGTTTCCTACTCTACTAACAACTACTCTGGACACTGAGAAATCAAAGA
Organism: Melampsora larici-populina 98AG31; assembly: GCF_000204055.1. Classification (NCBI taxonomy): domain Eukaryota; kingdom Fungi; phylum Basidiomycota; class Pucciniomycetes; order Pucciniales; family Melampsoraceae; genus Melampsora; species Melampsora laricis-populina. The sequence goes on from NW_006768818.1 coordinate 534,954, forward strand.
TGAAGAACCCTCAACTTCTTACAATTGATACACTTCCTCATAGATCACAATGGGTTGTGGGAAGTGGTACCGGACCTGGTAACGCTCATCGAGGGTTCATACCTGGTGTTCTGAACGACTCCTGATGATATTCTGTTAACCATAATTTACTTCTCTGTCTTATCTTTGGTCTGAGTGAGATCTCTCTTTGACGTTTCTTTTGATGATCACCACATGACAAAATACACTAAAAAAATCTGTTAGACGTTGTGGTTTAGGTTATCTTCTTTTTTTCGATGCTTTAGCTCCTTACTACACCTGTTAGTTTTCTGAAATTGTTTTTTATAGTTTATGTTTGTTTGTATGCAATTCGCAAAAAGATATGAAGGGGGATGAAATGTTGATTGATAAAAACAGATTGATTGTGGTTATACATAGGATCAGAAAGTGATTTTAAGACATTCGGTGCTTCAAATGAATAGGCAAATGGAGAAGGATTGGATTTTTGCTTTGTTGGGTAATGTGGTTAAAGATTGCAATTAAAGACATGCTGATCAAAAATATGAAACCACCCATGGATCATGATGACGGAGGGCATGATCAAGGGCAAGACTGAGCAAACTCTCAAATATGATCCTATTTGAATGGTCACTGTATCCTCACTGTCAGTGTGGGTGGGCCCTGGGGCCTGATTCTGAGACTTATTTGAATAGTTTTGGGCAGGATGTGGAAGTTGTTGAATTCTGGTATACCTGTTGAACCAACCGACATAAAACCCGGATTTTGAGGATTTTCATACCCAAAAATCCCGGACTTTTGGAGCTTTCATACCAAATTGGTTGGTAACATTTCAGTAACAAAAGTGAGCCCCAGGCTACAAAGCTATGTTTTGGTGCCATTTAGTGCCAAAAACGTTGGTATGAAGATGAGATTTTAAAGATCATACCGGGCACGTCTGTAAGATGAATGACTAACAAACCATTTTCATATTAGTTTGGTCGGTAACATGACCAAATCTTGACCACTCAAATCATACCAAACACGTCGGTAGGTTCAAGGGGAGCTTTCCGGGGTCCTGTCAAACCCCTCTAAAGCAGTACCCCTCTAAAGCCTTAACCCGTCTATAGTGATGGTTTTTTGGTTCTCCCAAGTTGGGAGGGGCCAAAATTTGTGAAAAACCCATAGTTCCGTCCAACCCCTTAACCCATACTCAGAATCCAAAAAAAAACCAATCTTTTCAATGTAAAGCCATAGAAAAATGGCCAATAGGGAGGTAGGAAAGGGGATACCTCCAACAGCTTCTGAAGCTTTGAAGGCAGTATCTTTGCTTATACAATTCATTGAAAGTACTGATATGCCCAAAGCAACAGCTGTTGACCCCCTTCTCCCTGCTCTTGAAAGCGCATTGACCAGCAAGATCTATTTTGCCAACAAAATTCAGCCCTCCATCACTTTCTCCTTTAGTAGACATTAAACAAATCTTGTGATGTAGTTACAATTTTAAATGTATCCTTCTCACAAAAAATTAACACAGCAGATACTGAAATATTTGATAGCAAGTTAGACTTTTTCAACAACAAGACCCGTATAAAGTCCTATTTTCTATGGCTGTAGGGGGACCACCCTCTAAAGCCATGTTTCCATGTCTTTAGAGGGATATGTTCTATGGTTGTGGAATGTCCACCCTCTAAAGCCATGATTTTCATATATTTAGAGGGTTTTCAATGTAAGCCATGAATGTATGTCTATAGAGGGGTTCCTCAAGAAAGACATAGCCCCTCTATACCCATAGGTTTCCCCTTCTCCCAAGGGGTATGGCTTTAGAGGGGTTTGACTGTATATGAAAGAGGTTTGTGGCTGTGGAGAGCTTTTGCACTAATATGATGATCACTTGAGTAAGATATGTGCAAACTGTCTCTTGGTTCATGGATCTTCTTCCCTCCTGTAGGCTCATACATAGTCTTTTCAATTTCAGATGATTCAGATATCTCTGCTCAACCTTGGCTAGACCCCAAGCTAAGCTTCCTTAGTGAGTCAACAATAGGGAGGTTCAAGTTGAAAAAATATCTCAAATATCTTTTTAAAACCTACTGATGAAGCCCCCCTGAGAAGCACACTCATGGCATTCTTTCCAAGAAAATATCAATGTTGAAGTGGGAGGCCAAGGTACTCAAGCTTGTAGGCAATTTTAGGCCTGGCTTAACTAGGTCTCACTTGTGTCTTGAGAATGGTGGAGTTGTGGATGGTCCATCATCAGTTACATCAAATTATGAACCTTGACACTTGGAGGTGGAGCAGAAATCTCATCAAATACTTCTTCCAAATCCACCCTAGGATCAACATTCTGAATACCAGGAAAACAAATCACATCAAAGGTAACATCATGTAAGTCTTATTGTTGTTTTAATTTTAGTTGTAATGTAACTCAATCTCATTGTTTTGACAATATTTGTTTTACTCAAATGGTCCATTTCATCCAATCAGTGTGCTAGGTTTTTAACAAAGCTGATAATCTGTTCTTCACAGGTTTCTGTTCAAGAAGCAGGTGGGACTTGGTTAAGTTGGCTTTTTGGCCAACTTGAAGCCCGCTAATACGGCCTTGCCCCAACCCAACTCCCAACATCGGAATCATGCTATTATGAGGTCATCCCTTGAGATTCAAGAAATCTACTTTGGTATGGATTAAGCTTAGACCAATGTGAAGATATTTCACTTGTAATTCGAGCTCACTATAGCCAACTTGGCAATATACCTCAGCCTCATAATCAATACTCCTTCATAGCTCAGATTCATTCTTTTTACTTTTTACCAGAGGTCCTGTGGAATAATGCAAATCAATCATATCCAATGTCAAAATTCTTCAAATGGTATGGATCTTCACAGAGTTGATTGTTACACATGAGATAGATTTTCATTCAGGCTGGGGGTGTCCTTTTTTCAGGAGGCTGCTTTTTCAGTGAAGAACCTCTTTTTTCCCACAAAAATTGTCTTTTGGGGGGATTTTGGAATTTTGAAGGCAAAATCTGATCATTGCCTTCTTGATTCTGCCTCTCCCATGAGCTGTTAACTTGAGTTTTATGCTGGATTTTGGTATCTTCAAACTGATAATGATGCAAATTATAGCTAGACCAATCACTGCCAACCAATCTCCCTTACTAGGAAACAGCTAATTCCACAATGGTCCTGTTGGGCACGCCTACCAGTTTTTGAAGGTTCTGCAGCGCGCCCCCAGCCTGGGTGCAAGGCGCGTCTTTTGGGCGCGTTTTTTCAGACGCGCCCCCAGCCTGAGTTTGTATTGTTTGAAGAACTTGGGATGATCATAGGTATCATGTATCAGATGATTCCAAAGAGTACGTAAAGCACAATGAAGATTGCGACTGCTTGAAGAATGGTCTGATTCAAAGGAAAAACTAGAATATCTAAGCAAGGAATGAACTAAATCTCCAATATGACAAGGAGTCATTTGTTTTCTGGTAGATCTATGGTATGATGGAAGAATGAATTCAGAAAGCAGTAGCAAAAAACCTTAGGGTTTGGTGTTCTTCCTCCACACTAGAAAAATATTATACAGAGGTTTCAAACTTGGAACAAAGAGAAGCAATTTGATCTATAGAGTGTATGAAAAGGAAAAACTAGAATATCTAAGCAAGGAATGAACTAAATCTCCAATATGCCAAGGAGTCATTTGTTTTCTGGTAGATCTATGGTATGATGGAAGAATGAATTCAGAAAGCAGTAGCAAAAAACCTTAGGGTTTGGTGTTCTTCCTCCACACTAGAAAAATATTATACAGAGGTTTCAAACTTGGAACAAAGAGAAGCAATTTGATCTATAGAGTGTATGATTATGGCCCAGGAAAATTACATGCTCAAGGAAGTGCCAATCAATTTTGTGTGGTATTGTTGGTGATGATGAACAGTGATGTGAGCCGTGTGTTTTAAAACTAGTGGTATGGGTAAGTGTTGTGCCATGGGGATCAGATAATAACTTTGCAGTAGCTTGTGATTCTCAATATTTTTTGATAGAATGGGGTTTTTCCTATGCTTGTCTCCCTCTGTTGTGTTCTCATTCTTTCCTTTATCATAAACATCAATGTTCAGTTTAACTTTCAAATGATTCTGATCTCTTGATCAAAGCTGGCTCTACATTTGACTGACCTTGTGGTAAGATATTTGAGTAGCTGACCAATGAGGAAAAACTAATTAATAACTTGGCAAAGACTCAGAATTTTAACTTAAAAAATCAGACATTAGTTCATTGAGTTTCTCTTCTTTCAAAACAGCATTTTCATACTCATGAAAAAACCATAGAAAAAAGAAGCATGTTTGTTTCTAATCATTTGGAAGTTTATGATATTGAAAAGCAGATAATAATTCTAGAAATATAGTAAGTCAAAATTTGGCAAAAAAAATACATTTGACAAGATCAAAAAAAAAACCATAACAATACTAAAGTACCGGGTCAACTATCTCAAATCTTTCTACAGGTAGCCAGTCAGAGGGCATTGGTAATAACAACTGTATAAGTATTTGAAAATGAGACTGTCAATGAGTTGGATGGTATCTTATCTTTCATCATTGACAAATAACACTTTTGACCTTTGAGGATATTGGAAGTAGGCAGTTTTCTTTTTCAATATCAACCAAGTGTTCTTCTCTTTTGGGGCTTTACAGGAATCACATACAGCAAACTTGTGTTATACATTTTGAAAGGGCAGTCCTAAGAAATTTTCTATCATTTGCTATACTTGTAGATTATCCCCTTAACACTCTGTAAATCCTTTGTGGTGTATAAGGTTTTGCTACAATAAGTGTAGTCTGAGTGTATGTATAAGAACCAATAAACAGCAACAAAAAGAGATCTTGTCTTTCTAATCTTAATTAATGAAGACTCCAATTGTAACTTTTTTTTGGTTTTGAGGGATTCAACCATGAGATAAATTGAGCTCATGGAGAAGACTTAAATAGATTTATAGTTTCCAAGTATAAAGCACTACTAGTACAAGTATCACCTAGCAATACTTTCTTTGGACAATCTCTTCTAGCTTAAATTTTGTTGGAATTGGGTTTGACATCAGAGCATAAAAGATCCCACAAGTCTAGCTAGAACTTATAAGACAATTATTGCCATGTGCAATCCCCAAATATTGGTCAACTGAACAAACTGTCTTCAAAGATCATATAACTGGATTTTATGCTGACTCACATCTCAAGTCACAGATCCATTCTTACCTTTGAGAACCTCATTCAGAAGTTTATGTGACTATAGCACCAAAGCTGCTGGCATCCCACAAAAGCTCAGAAATCTATGTGAAAACGCAGTTCCAAACTTTTTGTAGGGTGTGGTTTCCTGTCACTATACCCAGAATACCTGGGACTCAGCTACACATAAATCAGGATAGCTTCAGCAGAACAAGAAACCTTGAGTGATGATAATCTGTGCTACATGCTATGGTCTTACTTCCAAGTGGTGCAGTGTGCCTTATAGTCATCAAGGATGATTGCATTGTGAGTTATGTCATATGGAAAATCAGCTGTGTCATAAGGAACAAGTTGGCATCAACAGTATCCAAGCTTTTGGACAAGGAAGTCCTGAGTAAAATTACTGAATCCAGGACCACATCCATTATTTTCTTAGTGTCAGTTCTTAACATCTTTCTAAATACTCAGGTCCACTCTGGAAAGCATTGATCATCTTGTGCATCTGCCCTTTGTAGTGGCAAAAAACATCTCTGTTGAATGTGGGATCTGGTCAAAATGAATTATAGGGCACAAGACTTCAGCATGTAGTAGAAGCACAGCTTAGAACAATAGATGCAGTTTGGCAAACGAGACACTGTTGTTCATGAGGAAAATATCTTGAAACAATGATCAAACTTTGGAACAAGGGATGTATTCCAGAACAAGAAGCAAAGTTTGAGTCAAAGGGGTGTGGTATGACACAGGTATAATTTACTAAATAATTTCTGGTATGAGGTTTGAAACTGGGTAAATACTGGGATAAATAAGGAATGGATATCTCAATGAGACCTGACCTCAATATAATACCACACAGTGGTTTGAGGTATCAACATACATCCCTCTAGTTCAAGATAAAATAAGTGGAGCACTTTGTGGTTCAGAGTTTTGACATTCAAAATCAATATCATCAATCTATCTGAACTGCAATCTGAAAAAGGAGAACCAACTTCACCCATGATATCATCTACAATATTGCTGATCAGCTTGACTCAATTTCTCGTTCTCCCAGTCATCTCTGTAGGCTTTTTGGATGATCAGAACACAGGGGAATTCTTCTCAGACATATTTGATCTAGACCCAATCATTGAACTTGATACTCCACAACCCAATAGTCTTTTGGCTCTGGACACAATCAAGTCAGCAAAAGCTCTTGACAATTTGGTTTATGATGATCACAGTCTTCTGTATGGCTTGGGTGGTATCTATCCAGATCACTATCATATGCCAGAATTCAATTGGATGAACAATATTCTTCCAAACAAAGAAGCAGGAGCTCTAACTGACAAAGAGACCACACCTCCAACTATTATGCAAGGTAGCAGTATCTTACCAAGCAAAGATCATCTATCAACTGTTGGAATAGTGAATGATTTAGACGGAACCCATCAAGAACAGTTGATTGACTCCCTGGAACCATCTCCACCTCCTTTTAGGGCACAGAAAAACTCTTTTGCCATTGAAAAGAGTTATATCTCACCAAGACACAGGCATCTATCAAATGAGGCTTCTGAAAAAAAATCAGAAAGGATGAATCAACAAGAACATATTGATCACATGCTACCATCTAAAAACTCTCTGCGAGTACGAAAAAACTCTCAGAAAAAAGACAGATCCCATAGTCTCATCAACTTGGATTATCAAAATGAACCCAAGTCAAAATATGAGTCCAGAGAGAACATGAAACGTAGGAAAAATGAGGCAAAGTGTGAAAACTATATTTATCAAAACATATTAAAATCAATCCTGCAATGGCAATGCAACTTGTTATTAGCCAAGAGATACAAGGTTTCTGAAAAAATTGGAAGATTTTTCAAAGATTTGCAAGATTCTCTCACATCCAAGGATAAGATAAATGATGCATTCAAGTCTGATGGATTCAGAACCATAGATGATTTGTGTTTGGCTATTGAGAAGATACGCACAGATTTTGTAATGGGGGTGCTGGGTGCTTTCAAGATCCTTTTTCAGAGACATCTTAAATTGGAATTGATGGAATCTTTGATTCTTGATTTGTGGGAATTTCTTCAAATATATCTTCAAGAAGAGTTGAGTGTTTTACCAGAGGAAAATGTAACCAAATTATCTGAAAGTCAATCAGGAAAAAACAACAACTACATAGAGCCTGGAAAAGCCCTTGATTATGCTTTACACTTGGCAAAGGACTCACCAATCTCAGAAAGATTTGTACACCAAAAGCTTAAGGAATGGGCCACTACAACCAGCTACAAGGATTCTGTTCCTCTTTTTGTACCAGATTACGGGTCATTCATTGAAGAATGTGATATACACTACAAACAAAAAGGAGATGAGAAAACTATTTATCGTGTGAAAGGCCATAAGATAGATAAGGCTAAAGATGTTCAGGATGCCATGGGAAAACATCTTGCCAGCAAAACAACAGGATTGATTTACACTGCTCAAATTGTCAGGTTTCTCAAGGATGTAGGTTCACGTGCCTTCAGAACAGGGGAAGTTATACACTTCTTTCTGCACCTTCAAAATGACATAAAATCTATCACCAAGACAGGAATGAATGCAGCAGATCATTCAAAGATTTTTCTTGACAGAATTGAGGTTCTCAGAAAGGATATGGTCCACAAGGCAGTCTATACTGCACAGCATGAATTGACTGCAGCATTTATGGGCCTTTTGAGGGTGATGTACTCAGAAATGCAATTTGATTCAACTTGGGATGTTATAGCCCACAATGGATGGGAATTCCTGAAAGAATATTTCTCTACATGGAGCAGATATTTCTCAGAAACCAATAATCCCATAGTACTGGCACCTGTAGGACGGGTAAGGGTGAGCAATGAATGGTCAGATTTGAAAGCAACATTGAATTATTTCAGCAAAAAAAGAGTGGTAAACACATTCTCCCTAGGGTTCATTTGGTTTCTGATAGATTTGTGGCATGATGAAACAAAATTTCCAGAAAGCTATGGAAAAGGACCACCAGGTTTCAAGGTTCTTCCACCACATAGGAGACATATCATACAGATGTGCCAAAAATTCAAGGAAGAAAATGTTGGTAAACTTTGACTGGATGGATATGGTCAAGAATGACTTAAGTTCATGCTCAATATAGTGGCTTGTTGGATCTCAGAAGTGCATCTTTGTGGTCAAATGTTTGGAAGACTTTTAGTGTCAAAATGGTGGTGGTGGCAAATGCAGTAAAAACAGGGGTCAGAGATGGGTGTCATCAAAGGGGCTTGCAGGAGCTTGAAATAATTAATTTTTGTTGAATGGATGGGCTCTCTTTTATAGTAGTCTCCATCTTCCTGTAGATCTCATTCTCTTGTTTATTGGAAATTACAATCCTTCTTACTCAGTTCACTATGCTTCATGTACTCCCTGCATTCACAAGCAAGTTAGATACATGTCTCTATACCTTCTCTCTGTGTCATTGTGCTTTGCGCCAGCTTCTTGTTTTTATCTCTCTTTCAAAATGTTGTGACCTGTCCTCTAGCAACAATTGTCCTTCCACACAGGCTGGCATTCACACCTCTCACCTGGGCTAAGGGCCAGTGTCAATTCTTTGCAGAAAAAAGTGACTGTACTTCAACTGTTTTCCACCTCCTCTGACACTTAATTTTTATTTGTGAAATCATGTATGCAAGTAGTATGCAAATATTCTTGTGGCCGTACTTATGCACACCTCTCACTGAAATCATCTTATGCCAACACCACTCACTAAGAAGTTCTTGATGTCAATTTGGCTCTGGCTCCCTACCTTCTTAAACCTTGATATGTCTCACTTCCCTACCTTCACACATCACCATCATCTTCAAATTCTCTTTGGCCACTTTCACAACATGGCTTGATCTGACCATGATGTTATGGAGGACTATGCTAAAACTCCAAAAAGCTTCAAGTCATGTTTTTCATGATCTGATTCTATGGTTGGTTATCTTAATCTTATTCAGTTTTTCATAATGATGGTTCTGTGATGGTTTTGTTAGCCATGTGTGAGTAATAACAACATTTAACATGATGCAGTCCATCTGGTCTTGCAACTTGAGGCAGTTTTGACATAGAGGGAATTTGTGATCTCAGGGACCTTGTTGACATTTTGATTTTGGATCATATAGAAAGATTTTGCAAGTTATGCCAAGATCACTTCGGGTGTCCATGACTGACCATTTATCATGTTCTATGCTTTTCATGCTCTTCATCTTTTGTTGTTTACTTGAATTTGGGCCCAAGATCTCCAAAATTTCAGGGGTTTATACTGCTGCAAGCTACATAATTTGTCAATGATATGTTGGCACTGCAGACATATACAATTGCCTGGGAAGGTATGAGGCAAGGTTGGCCTGAAAAAACAATCCCAAGTGTGATAATGGGCCAACAAAAACCTTTTGGTTTTTTTCATGCTCTTTGCTGCTCTACGCGCCCATCCAATGACACCTGGTCACCTTGGAGGCAATTCTATTGGCGGTGAAGATGGAATTTCGAATCTGACTGATCTGGATACTTTTGGCTGGATACTTGCCCTGACTTTCGAGCAATGGCATCGCCAGTCCATTGGGGCTTGTGGTAGTTGAATTTGAAGCGCAAGACCATCATAAGGATTCTGATGTAAAAGCTATCAAGTTTACCTTTACTTGTTGAGGCTTAAACGGACATCAAATATTAAGAAGCAAAAGCTTTGATAGGGGATATAAGATCTTGCCATCCATACACATTTTCAAGTAAATGAACATTCGAAATCCCATTTGTCCAAGAAGCTATCTCACACATAAGATATTGAGTTCGCATCGAAGAATAGTTGTTTGCTCATGAAAGGTATGCGATTCCAAGGCCAACATGTAGTCCTCTTCTCGATCCATCCCCCTCACGAACACTGACCGGTACACCTACATTGGCTTCGACTCTCACCCCCTGTAGCTGTCCCGCTAAGCCTAATCCGACCGATATGGATGGCCCTCCTACATCGCTCCCTATAAGTCAACGTACCTCAGTTGGAGTCCGACTTTATAGAAATATTGGGGGATAGATAGATAAGAAAAATAGTAAGAGCCTTACATGTATTTGTCAGTCGACCGGCGTTGACAAAGCCGTGCATGCGCAGAGGCCACGTAGGTTTTCCAGGCACGGGTGCTAGCAGACTGAGCCCACCCGCCCAGAAGATTTGACCACCGAGATAGTCATCTGAAGCACAATGTGCATGCAAACACGATGAAATCAGAATATGGACAATATGTGCAATTGAAAATACTCCAAATTACTCAACTGCCATCTTTGGGTCCAAGAGTGTTAAGATTAAACATTCGCACACTTGTAGGGCCACCTAGCCTAAATCGGTCGCTGAATGGCACGAGTCCGCCACCTAGCGAATGCATCCAACCAGCCTGTAGACCCAGAGAAAGGATCTGGATAAAAAGTCGTCAGTTTCACACACCTTCGCCACTGCACAGGAGCAATGTCTCGAAAGGAAGCGAAGACAGCATACATACAGCATTTGAAGAAAACAGCCGATGTGAGATACTTGAATCAATCGATGACTTCAGATAATTTGCCTTGCCTCCTAAACCAGCATATTCCTGTTGATGAGTCCTCCAAGAGACAAATTGTAGATGAAAGCGGGAAACCAAATAGAGGGGAAACCTCAGCGTCTGATGGGTCAAGCGGTGAAGATAATGTGAAGCAAATTTGAGACCTAACTTGCAACAAGCGAAACGAATAGCCTTGAGTAGGAAAGGCAATATGGTCGCGAGTATCAAGTGCCCATGTATGAGCTATGGAGGACTTTAGATTCAGCCCGGCTTCAGAAATCTCGCGTATACTGAAATCAAAGGCCAATCAGCGATTTGAACCGTCGGTATCTGTTAGTATCAGGCGAGCTTCACCTGGTAGATGCTGTTGGAGCAAGATTGCCAATCCGACGTCCTATCAACTCATACCATACTTCATGCTGACCATACCTCGATGCAGTCTGTGCCACACAAAGACATCAGGCGTAAGTTTGATTGGTCTAGTTCAATATTTTGATGAAGTACACTCACCCACCTTAATTTTGGCCACCATTCCGCGTATACTCTCATTACAAGACGCAAATGCGCTGAGATCACGCTCAGCTCCGAATCCCGCGATTTCAAATTTTGCTCCGGCTCCCAGTATCGGCACTTCTCCCCTTACCTGATAACTGGCGCGGGTCCGACTTCCCAAACTCAAGGAGCCCTCGAGTAACTCTCCGCCACCCAACAGATTGCGACCACGTGCCAAGCCCGTCAATGCGCCTTCGCCACTGCCAACGTCTGTGGAGGTCTTAAGAAAGAATCTTCCTCGTTCGGATACCGCCATCCGGAGCTCAAGCTCGTTTTTTTTACCGTCAGACATAGGGTGAAGATCCAGTTTGATGGATGAAAAGAGGTCGAGGTCCGCGAGCCTCGAGTAAAGCTGATCTGTAGCCAAAAGGATATCGGCTAGTTTTTGCGGTTCTTTTGTGGATAACAAAGGTGCGAAGATAGGGCGAAGGAAGTCGGGGCGAGTGAGACTGGCGCCTGAAAGGCGGATAGCGCTGAGTTTGTAAGTTGTTTCATCGTTGACCAGGAGTCTGTTGAGTTGGTGTGTAGAACGCCTTTGATGAGACTCCAAACGATCTTGCAGCCGAGACTGATGCCAAACTAGCTGGTTGTCGACGTCTGACTCGTCAAAAGCAATTTGCGGGTACTCATTCGAGCTGGATGGTTGTAAAGCCATTGAATGGCGGCTTTCGGGGAACAGGCGATGGATGGAATCGCGGATATCTCGACAGCTTGGCTGAGGTACCCCCTGCACACTCGATCAGTCAATGAAGAGTAAAGCGCGGTGTCCAAGTTGGCAAAAGCGTGGTCGGCTTCGATCGCCAGGCGCAAAGAAACGAAGAAGCAAACCAAAAAAGAAAGTGTCAGGCTCGATCAGCGTGAATCATGCGGTACAGTCGAACCCGCGCAATTGCATACCCGCGCAGCTGCATAACCCGTGATAATGCATAGAAAAATTCCTCAATCTTGATGCTTTTTACTGCCAAATTTGACAACGGGATTGCATAACCCGTCAAAATGCATAGGAAAAGTCTTCCACCCAAATTATGTGATTGCGCGGGTTCGACTGTACTTGACTCTTGAATAGACCGGCCCCGGGCATTACAACTACCCGACATCTCATTCTCCCCGGCTCTTGCTATTTCTCAGTGGGACCAGAACTCGCCGATAGCGATACGGGAACCAGCAAAGGTCGCATTGGCAAGTACTAAAAAATTGTGCATGGCCAATGAGGCTGGTTTGAGCTTCGTCGCTTGGCTCATAGCGGCGTGTATTGTAATAGGGATTGGGCGGACACTGCTTGTTGGTGTCCCAAGCTGCAGTTCAAATTCAATTCAATCCAAAAATGACTGGATATCAGCCACTGTTCAAACGATATCAAAGCCAGCGATTTTTATTTTTCATTTTTTTGGAAGAAAAAAAAGCTGTGTGGCGTGACAATAAGAGCAGCATCCCTCTTGAGCCTACTCGCCTACACCAGCTTAAAAACACTCGTTCGGCCAAACAAGCAGCCTTTTCAAAAGCCTCTTTGTTTGGCTGGCTTAATTCCTGTCACAGGTATCCGCCGGGTAGCTCAGTAAAATGAATCAGGTGAATCAGTGACATCTATTTTGATATGAGTAGCCAAGTTCCAACAACTTCGATGGCGCCAGATCCGCTGGCTACAACTCGGTCGAACTTTTCGCCCAATCCCTAATAGCGCCAAGAAATTGACCTGCAAGCCAAAATCCCAATCTGTTTATCTCCATTGAAGATTCACCAGCCTCATGTGGCATATGCCGTTTAGTTCTCGCCCATTTCTTGGCAAGATAGGCGTTCCAGGACATTTAATTTGACCAGGCTATGAAATGGTACATGATTCAAAGTGATGGAGAGGAATTTTCACAAAAAAATGACTAAGAAGGTATGGCTTTATCGCACAATTGCAGAATCCTTGAATATAATTATCAGTGTCGAAATTTTCCAGCACACCTCAGGAACGCAGAAGAAAACGTCAAACAAATTATCTCATGATATATGCGGGAATTATAAAACACCATATATTCCATTCTTCCATTGGCTTTAAAGCATCATCTATCATCCGAAATTTCATAGCATATTGTTTTCGATATGGAGTTGCTGTGATAGCTGTAAAAAGATAAACCCAAAAATGACCACCTCCGATGTACCAAGGTATATATGGAATGATGTACGGTTCTAAGATGATTCCGAAGGCTTGTGTTACGAAGTAAAAAAGGGCTGAAGGGAACTCTACGAAGTAAATATGAGGAAAGGGATGTGGTTGACGAGCAACAGCGTGTATTCCTTTTGTATGTCATACATACATCATCACATTAGCGAACATTACATCAGGACGGGCGATGAAAAAAATGAACGCAAATTGCAAGGCCTTACCATGTTCATGAAGGAGCCCACAAAGAACAAACACTCCCAGAAGCCCACAAACCTGCTGAAGCTTCACTCCACCTCCAAGTTTCTTGGCCATTCTGGTTGCAGGAATCCCACCGCATATTGTGAGGATCCTTCGCAACATTTGATGCCATCTCTTTCCCCAGAGTTCAGTAAGAGACGTTGCCAGATATGGAGAGTCGAAGATTGGCGGACAATCGTTTGGATCACTTAGCTCCAAGATAAGCACAGGAATCGGAACCCATCTTGAAAGACCATATATGCCATAACAAAGTAAGATTCCTAATGACCATGTCACATCTATCGTTGTCAACATCCACAATGCGTAAACCAAAGTTGAAAATGCTTCCATCAAGAGGGTTGTTGGTAATGTAATGGGTACGCTCAGAAAATTCAGTGCTTTGCAGGTGAAATCTTCATCGCGAGCCAAGATAAGATATGCCATTGAAATAGATTCAAGTGTATTGACTAAAAATATTCTTCGAAGAAGTGCAGGGAAACTGAGGACTGGCCGCGTTTCTTTGGGGCCCCAGCCATACTGTAGGCCTCGTAAACTAAGGAGCGTACGAAAAACAAACATGATTAGAAAGATGTGAGAAACCGATATAATAGAATGAGCAAAACAAGCCTACGAAAAGAATTGTTTCGTTGTCCAGGCGGCAACCTCCTTCCAACTGTGTTTCTCCAACAGGATCCGCGGGCTGCTCGTCACAGTGCTTTTCAGGCTACTCGTCGCAGGCCTTGTCGAACATTTTTCCTTAGGGATATCCCAATACTGACCACTCCAAAATCCACCTATGAGTCCCCATTCGAGTGCCTTCATAGCGAAGTAAAAGCCTGCTACAGCCATAGCCAGGTTATTTTTTCCATTTTCTGTGAGCGGTAAAAAACAATTATCAATGCCAAGTGTGATGGCCAAGTAAAAGTTCAGTGGGGTAAGAGACAATCTAACAAAGCGGATCGTTGAGGATTTATCAAATTGAGGGTGTAAAAGAGAGCATTGTAGCCAAATAGGAAGAAAGCGAAGTACTATGGTGTAGGAAGGCGGTTGACAAGCGATTATCTGATCAGAGTGCCAGAAGCTGTTGATCAATGAACTGATTGTCATCTTTATCGAATGATATTGAAGGATGAATAGAGTAGACCTCGGCGTGAAGCAAGACGGATGTCAGGAAATGTAGCTTCTGCCATGTGGCCCGAAACCAACTGAAATTGCTACATTTTTATGCGATCAGTTCAAATTGACCCCTAAGCCTTGTGTGTACTGCCTGAGGAAAACATGACTGCGATTGATGCGTTAAAATATTTGGAAGCATTGAGCGCGGACGCGGCCGCGCGGAGAGGGGATCAGTTAAGCTTACTTCTGTCTTGACTCCTATGAACTTTAGCAAAGTCCCTCTTGCGAGGCCCACCGGTGGCGCGGCCGCGTCCGCGTGCCTGTTAAGTTAAACTCCTAGATCTTTTGGCGTCTGGACAGGCAGTGTGCTGAGTTTCGAACAGACTTTTACGCGACTCCAGGAGATTTCTTTCGCGATAAGACGTAGGACAACAGGGTGGCGGCAACACCTACTTTGATGTCCTCGTTGATCCATGTGTATCAAATCGGTACCGGCGAGAAAGCTCTGCTGATCTGGCAGAGCTTTTCAGCTGATGGCAGCCTAGTGCTGCACTGCTGCCTACGTATCTGCAGCAGTGGCGATTCGCGAGCAAAGAACGTGAGAAAGTATGCGGCACAGCCTCCAGCCTCCAGGCACCAGTTCTAGAATTCCACATCATCTGATTCTGAGTGAACCAGACTGGGAACTGAGTGCCCATCCTGTTGTATCTTTCTACTAGGCAATGAAACCATTCCAGTGAATTAGATTCGGAACCTGGGCTGCTCACTCGACTCTATCGTTTTACTCCTTCTACTTTATCAGCCTTGAGCATTTGACTCCGATGCCGTACACGCCGCCTATCAGAGACTCAAAACGACCTGGGCATAGGTCCTCTCAGACTCCAAGACCATCGTCATTCGATTCAACGGAACGTTTCGACTCGTCGCCGATCACTACTACAAGCGAGTCATCTGTGGTGTCTCATTCGCTGGACTCGCAATCCCCAGATGGTGACGGCTACTCATTTTCACCCGGACATAACAATTGAAGTAGGATATCAGACGTAGTGTTGGGTTATCTAATCTCTTATTTATCTCTTCTTTTCATAGTGATTATTCGTCTCATATCTATGCTATCATCCTCTTACTCATCCTATGATGTCATTTGCTGTGTTGTACTTTTGACCGTCTCTAAGTGATTCTTGTGGTATAAATAGGTGTTGTACTTCGACTACTCTGTACTCTTCTTCTTCACCGATTTCTACCCATCACTCTGAGCAGGTTTGTCTCACTGCTCACCATCGGTCATAGAGATATTGTTATCTCTTTAGTTGCTAATAAAGCAAATTCCCTCAGGTCATTATTATCTCTATTTTGTTTGTTTGTTATTGTGCTGTTAATATAAATCCTAACCGATTTCTACCCATCACTCTGAGCAGGTTTCTTTGAAGCACTGTATACCCCTTGTTGTGCTATTAGTACCACATTTGGCAAGTCCACTGGTAAGATGTAAAAATCTTCGATATAATTGCTGTCAGTCTGATTTTAAATTGTTCTTTAACACTATTTTTATTCACTTTACTAATTTTTTCCTTCTGTTTTTTGTGATTTCATTTTATTTGTTTTTCTTCTAGCCTGTGTTGATATATTTTCATCTTCACCATTTGATTCTCCCATTGAGGGACATGCCAAATAGCTTCTTAAATTCCATAAATGGTGTGTGACCACCAATTTCAAACTTTTCATCAAATGAAACCAATTTCACTACCATTTCTCAACTCAAACTCACAACCATAATCTACCATGGAAACAAGACTACATAACCTCTCAAAACTCAAATTCATGGAGAATTTTGGATGATACTACAGTCTGACCTGCGCAAATGCATACCCGCGCAACTGCATAACCCGTGATAATGCATAGAAAAAATCCTAAATTTTGATATTTTTTACTGCCAAATTTGACAATGGAATTGCATAACCCGTCAAAATGCATAGCGAAAGCCTTCCACCCAAGTTATGCATCTGCGCGGGTTAGACTGTATAAGAGAATTCTGATATTTAGGCTTTGAAGTACCTAATATTGTTAATAATTAGGGGATACAAAGTTGAATCTGGCACCTGTGGCACCTTAAGTACCCGGACTGAGTCCGTACATAAAGCGTGACCTAAGCTCGGAGCGTCTCCGTCTCTTTCAATGCAGATCGGCTTGCCTGGGCAGATTGATATTTGCGACCTTGAAACAGACCAAGTACAAATTAAAAAATTGTCAGACAGATTTATGCCACTAATTTCACTATAGACAATCATGTTTCAACACTCTAATTTCTCAATTTTCCGATTTTTTTCACAAGGGCCTGTCAGACTCGTCTGGAACGCTAGACGAGTCTACAGACGCGTCTGAAGACCCAGACGAGTCTACAGACTCGTCTGAAGACCCAGACGGGTCTACAGACCTGTCTGGGTTTGTCCTGCTCATCCCCGAGCAGACCGACTCATCTAGACTCATCTGGGTATACAGATGAGTCTGGCTCTCACTGCATCTGCAGGGTCTTTCCAGACTCATATAGTCCACACCTGTGCACACCCATCTGACTCTATTTGACTGATTGCTCGCTTTGAGCCAAACTTGGTACCCCACATTTGAGTACACACTTACTCATTGAGTACATACTTACTCAAATATCATATAATGCTTTCATTCTCAACCTCAAGACTTCTCCCGAGTTTGTTTTTTGCCTAAACGTACCCTGTGTTTTAATTGCATCAAACATCCAGATATACATACATACTACAGACAAAACGGGAGAAACAAAAAAACAAACAAAACAAAAAACAAAAAGACGAAACGGAAACCACACAATATCACAGGTCAATGCATTTGGGTGGGCAATAGTATTGACCATGAAGCTAAGTGAGAACAAAAAAACTATAAAGTTTTCAATGAGAAAGCTTACATACCTTGATAGTGGAGAGCGGTGAGGTTAATGTCTTGTTGCTTGTTGATGATTCGGTGAAGGTGAGGTGTAAAGGTGATTAAGCCAAGTTCGGAGTTTCGTGCGATGCAACTATCAGGATTGGGGCGGGGCAGACAGCTGGGTATTGTGATGCACCAATACGTGGTAGGAGTCACAAACAATGATCAAAATCGGCCTCTGGAGGCCTCTTGAGTCCCATGGCTTGTATTCAAACCTATTTACTACCGTATGTAATCCACATGAAGTTGTCACTGTTAAAGGAAATCAACTTCTAAATTTTAACCAGACCAACCACCCTCATGTAAGGTACCGATCTACCAGTCCTTGGGGGTTGGTATCGTATTTTACTGCCATCCTCTGATCATCAAATACAAGCACCATTTACTACGTACACAATTCACTTTCAAATCCACCTCAAGAATCAAATTCACTTCAAGAATCAAATTCACCTCAAGTAGTCTCAACCATGGCTACACGGAATACACGATCTCGCAGTCAGCCCCCCTCAGCCTCAACTGAACGCGGGCTTCCTGCCTCAAGAGGAAGAGGGTCCAATGCACGAGGACGTAAGAATGTGACTCTCACCCGTCCCCCACCTTCTGGTCCAATCGAGGAAGAAGACGCGGCTGTGAATGCTCTCAACGATGTCACTGAAGCCAATCCCCATACCAATGATGGCCCTCCGCCACCACCAGCTAAAAAAACCTGCCGCCGTCCTGTCACACGAACCACTGAAGGTCGAGAAACGGAACTCCCCAATGACTTTCCAACGTACCAGAATTATCAAGAACTCAGAGACTTGTGGCCTAATGGACGTTGCCTGGAGTTGATGCACTCTCGTCGACATCTTACTGTCTCGCGGGCCAGCCCCGAAGCTGTTACGGAGCTGCTGTTAGCGAAGAAGAAGTACGAGTGGTCCATCCACATGATAGCAATGATGTCAAATATAAGTGTACAGACAGCAAAGCAGGAACTGTGAGTCGATCATTCATCATTCATATTTGTTAAGTTAATTCTGTAAACCAACGTTCTTCTTTTATTTGGTTGTTTGTTATGTTCAATTTCAGTAAGTTGATCAATCCTAGTGATAATCCAACAACTGGATACGACCGATGGAGAGCTTATGGCAAGCTATGCCTGGAACATTCCAGTAAGTTTTGTTCGTGCAGTACTGGGACTCATTCCTGCTTCAAGCTGACAAATCACTTGATTTTCAGTGCCCAACAGGGGCAAGTCAAACCCGCCTCTAGCTACACGTAACGCCATTGTTGGAGCCGCCTGGACTAGTCTCGATGCCAACGAGGTGGCTGTTTTTGAGGCTCCCCTTTTTTTTGCTTTAGCAGGCCTACCCGATTACTCAGACTTTGCAACCGAAGAAACCAATGCAACAACCTCTAAAGGCCCAGCGGTCGCCAAGTTGAATGATCGAGAAGAGGCCCTGTACCGGCCTATTTTTGAAAGACTTGTGGATATGGAGCGCGTCACCGCCCGGCAAGGGGAAGCTTTCGACGAGGCTGATCACCGACGCAAATCTCTGCGTGCACTCAACAAGGTACATCATACTGTACGTCTTCCTCTTGTCATAATTGTTCTTGCTTCATTCGGATTTCTATATATCACATTACTGACTATTCTGTGTTACAGATTGCCTGTGCTGCTGACAAAAATGACTGGGCATATTACTTTCTGGTTGCCAGCGCACATCAATCTTCAAAAGCGTCAAAATTAGGGTGGTCAAAATTTTACACCTCTCATCCTGCAGCTGGTGAGTATGTTGAACAGGAAGCGGACTTTGCCAGTACTTTTTCAGCATATGTTCAAGGCCTATCAGCGAAAGATAGGATGGAACGATACTCATCAAATAGCAAGAAAAACCAGGAACCACGACCTCAGGCACCTAGTGATCGACTCAAGATAGACCTCGGAAATGAACTCCTTGATATGCTGAGTAAGTCCACTTGATCGTTTCATATTCTGCTACTCAAACTGATTTTTCCTCGGCTCGTAAGAAACTACACTTGGCTATAAGCCTAAACAGGGTCTTCCACGTGGGCCAAATCCTCAAGAAGTCTTCAAGACCCGCGGAATTCCGATTAAGCTGGTGCAGCACCCTGGCCACGCTTTACCGACTGCTCTCCTAAGTGCGGGATTCAACAAGATGAATTGCAAGGGCCGAGAGCTTTGGCAACAAGACATCAATAATGGACTGTTTACCATGGAGAAGACAGAGCTGGAGGTGATCCCCCGCACTCAAAATCATAACCGAGCCAATAAAAACAAGAAGGTAAAATCACAAGAATTTGTCTCAGACGAGGAGGGCAAAGATGAGACGGAAGATTTTGAGAGATTGGACCAAGAAGACGATGACGATAGCAGTGAAGAGGTTGAAGATTGATATGTAATTCTGGTGGTAAGATTTCTCTCAACTCAGTCATTCTCTTTTAAAATGAACTAACCTCCTTTCGTGCTATTCTTTTGGTTACCTATGGTAATAACACCATATACCAAACTTCATCATCACTCTCAGAATACAAGTACTATGTTACATATTCTTGTAGTTTTGGTTTATTAGGCTATTTTACATTGTTTGGATCCAGCTCAAACTGTCCGCTAAGTTTTCCGCTAAGTTTTGTATGATGTCTGACCGATAAAATTTAAAAATAATTAAATCAAACTCAAATTACCTGTTAATTTTGTTATGATGTCTGACCAATAACATCCAAAAAAAACAGTGTTTTTATGGTTTGTAAATGTGGTTTATTAGGATATAATACATTGTATAGATCCAACCTAATTAGTCTGTTACTTTTCTATCAATGCCCAATAATAAGTCAAACTCTTCAGTGTTATTGATAGATATTGAAATTCATCACGTCTCCCAGGGCAAAATTTAGTTTATGTAGAATGATGTTCAATCAATGTGTTTCCTAGTGAAGGAAGCACACACATAGATTGATTTCCTTTTGCACCAAATGTAAGAGACTTCAATATGCTTTATATTGAAGGAAGATGCTCAGTCTGGGGTTCTGTGCGTGTCAAAAAAACTCATGCTGAAGGTCAATAAGCAAGTAATGATAGTGTGTTTGTAAAAAGCTCATATTAAAATTCATAGCGTCTCCCAGCTCAAAACTCTAGTTTATTTATTTACAATGAGTAAGATCGATGTACTTCGTAGTGAAGGAAGCACACATGATTAATTATTTTTTTCACTTGCCAAATGTAAGAAACTTCGATATGCTTCATAGTGGAGGAAGCTACTTAGTTTGGGGTTTCTGTGTCTCATGTTGAAGGTCAATAGTAATCATAGGTTTGGCAAACAGCTCTTCATTTTTGATGTACGCACAAGACTTCTCGTACTTTAAATAGATACATGGAGTGATCCCACTTCTAAGATGACTTTGTAACGTCAACAAAGTAGACCAAACCCCAGTACATGAACAACAATCAAAACCCCTGTAACCAGTTTGCCAATCAATGTTTGTTGTTGACAGGATATCATTCCTTCATAATCAAGATGAGAATGAGAATGACGAGTTTGTTTTATTGAGGTGATCATGGGGTAAGTAGAGTAAATCAACCAAAACATATATAGCTCAACAATGCTTTATCCACACGGTTGCATTCTGTTAGTACGGCTCAGCAAGCATTCCCATGATCCATCTCACATTCTCTTCTTTATATGTGACTCTGAGTGAATAGAATGTTGACTTTTTCACCCTTGATGTATACTTCAATGGAGAACAAAGTCTGGATTCATTTCACCAATATCTGACTTGATCGTAGGCTTTTTGCATTTAAAATGTTATCTTGAGATGGCATCGGAATGACTGGCAATATTTGTGCATGACCACATTCTCTGACTTATACCGGCGTTAGACAAACTCTATCCAGACATGAGGAATGGAATATAAATGTGACTCATATGTATCAGGCTTTGAGAATCTAGAATTCAACAAGCTTATACCGGCGTTACACATACTCTATCCAAACATGAGCAAATCTAGAGGTCTACTCATATACCGGCGTTAGAAAGAGACTATCCAAGCATGATTGGATTAGCAACATGACTCGGATCATGTTTAAATAATTCAGAGTTCAACACAAAACTGCAAGCCTCGAAAAACCTTGATGATTATGCTTCATCAAGTCAATATATATATGTACTGAAAATCAGATGCTCTTGTTGAAGAAATTGTACGTGATCAATTTTCTCTGATATGTTGTACATATACATTGCCAAGATTCTCAATACATAAACATGCTTGAAAGGTAGCAAAGTTTATGTTGTTTATATGTTTGATCAACAAATGAACATATATTCTACCATGTGGGATGTGATCACGCATTCAGTAAGTGCATGGTTTAATTTTGATGCACGAGGTCATCACACTGATCAGCTGAGATGAGACATTGAGATTTTCAAACATTTCACATCATTGAATAAGATCACGTATGTAGTGCTTAAGTACAAGCAAATTATAATGTGAACATCTTGACTCATCTTACCCGCAGATATACATTATCTCTGCATGATACCTATCTCTTTTCGTTTGAAATTAATCATCAACACTTCAAACAAATCAACATGCCGAAAAATGGTACAGATGTTCCATGCCCGCGAGGAACCCAGAGCAAGAAGAAACGGACCAAGTTGACTCCATCCGAGCAACGACTCGCCGCATTTGAAGCACCCGAAGCCTCTTGGGCAAAGAAGTCATTCAGTCAATTGGCTATTGAACGAACAAAACCCCCAGGCCCCGCTGAAACCGCTCCCGGCCGGCCTCCTGATGGGGAAGGAGACCGTGACGGGCCCTTTCCTGGTTTGGAAATGTGGCTACCCGATCGGGAACCAATTCATCCACCTTCAACCCCTCCGCCTTCGAACTTCAAAGAATACCTTGCCATGCCTTCCTACAAACGAAAACGCATACGAGAAGAACGTCAGTGGCAGCACATCACCAAGGTCATGTTGCCGGAATATCTGAAGTGTAGCCAAATGACTTCTCAATGGGGAAATCTTTCAAAGTGGAACCACGATTGGCATCCAACTTGCTCAAATCCTGCAAGATGTACCAGCCGCCCTCCTCGCGAAGTCGATATGGTCGACATTGCTAGTTAGTACTTATGTTATTTATATCGGCCAAACATGATTGATGATACTTATCCTTTGCATTCACAACTTCCAGTGCGAGAGAAGCAGAAAATTCAATTCTGCGATTGCCAGTCGGATCAAGTCCGATTGCTCCAGATGGGGTATATCGGCGGTACACCAGTCCATCCAGTCACAGCGTATTCAGTTCGCTTATTACGGTCATACCATACTTTATGGAAGCAATCAAGCGTACCAATCTCAAAGTATGCTAATTACTTAGATGAATTTTTAGACGCCTTCTCCCCTCGAATAGTTGTCAAAGGCACGGACAAGGTCAGCTTTTTTCTGATTGTCATTTGTTTATCTTGTTGATTTGAATCAAGTAATACTTAACTATCTGTTTCAAATCATTTATCTTCAGCCTCGGCAGTGGCGTCGAACGCTTTCATGCGCTGTTGATGCCTATAGGGAACTAAACCGATTACAGGACGAGCTTATCGAACGTGCTCTCCAGCTCAATTCGTTGGACAACTTGGCAGGCAATTGCCCACGATGCTTTGGACCATTGCCTGCTTCCGATCGACTCGTGGGGTGCGAGGCAGATTATCATGTCTGCCTCGATGCCAATTTCCAGCAGCGAAGGCACGAATCAGCAAGCGACGAGTATGAAGAGCTCGGAGCAATTCTCACGGATTTATTTTTACCTCAAAAGCGAGTTGATGAGTGGGCTGACAAGTTGGATCGTAGTCCACACCCTGCGGAGGCCGAATTGGTAAGTACCTACTTAACATGTTCTAACTTCTTTGATTTCTTGATTGCTCCGCTGATATTTTTTTGTGCTTTTGCCTAGGATTGCTGCACTACGCAGCACAAAGCTGCTAATGACCAACACACTGGGAAGACCTGGCGTGCGGCCGCTGAAACAGGAGTTATGGGTATGGGATGCCGGCATGACAATCTGCTGTCCCTCATCAGCATCAACACCGGTGAACGGTGAGCTTTTCTTTTTCACTATCAACTTCTATCTTGATTTGTTCTGATTATTTGATATCTTTGTAGAGCTTACTATGCGATGGCGTTGATCGATTGGCTATTGGAACAGATCGCTGAGGCTGTACAGGGTCAAGACTACAAGCGTGTAGGTGTTTTATACGACATTGGATGTAACTTTGAGAAAGGGATCATTTGAGTGAGTTGCATCAGAGTCTCCAAATTGAATTATGTGATCGTTGATTATATCAAGTTTTATCTCTCTGCTTTGATCCAGAACGAGATTTTCGAAGCTGCTCGGGCTCATGGTCAGCTGCAATTCGCAACCAGTCTTTTCCATTCCTACGTCCATCAATGGTCATGTCAACTTAAATACAATCCACGATTAAACATGGGATGGGGACTTACTGATGGTGAAGGTATGGAAAGGGACTGGTCAGACTATAGTGACCTTGTAGCTTGCCTCAGGTATGTTACTCAGGCACATCGTATCAGAGCTTTAACCATCCGAGGTCACCATCTTAATGAAAGGAAGCGTTTAAATTCGGGTGAGTGGTTCCTTATCATCCCTGTTGTACTGAATACTGACCGCACTGACTGCCTTCTCTGACTTACCTTACTTTCAAGCAGCAATCTCATCACACAACTGCCTAACAATCTCCGAACAACTTCGTATTATCAGTGTTTGCAAAATCTCAACACTTGAACTGCAGGGAAAAGGTCAACAATACCTTGCTGAGCAGTGGGACCGACAGCGCCACTGTCAGCTTGAGGCAATGTCTAATGACAATCGCGCACTTCTAAAGAGTGAGCTAGAGACTCTATTGGATCTTGAAGAGCGATTTATTAATGCTCAGTAAGCTGCGTATTTAGTTTCTTCCCACCAATGATTCTACTAAAAACTGACATCATTGTTGACCCTCAGTAAAAAGTTGAAACTATTGCAAGCAAAAAATCGTCGCTCTCGAACCGAGGCTGAACAAGAATCATTGCGCCGACTACCAGATACACTGGTACTTTTTGAGGAGCAGATTGAGTTATCAATGCAAAGGCTTGGTTCAGGAGATTTTCATGAAGAAGTTGGTATAACAGGTGAGAATTGGTTTTCCTTACAGATGTAATCAATACTAATATGCTGAGATGACTTTTGATTGATTTAATTGGGTCAGATCCACAAGGACGGGGTTTGATCAGAATTCAGCTGGCTAAAATGAAGCTCTTGGAGGCTAAGGCGGGTATTGTTGAAGTTCAGAATGAATGGGATCAGCGCGGTTTAGGTACAGTCCAAGTCGTACTTTCATTCTGTCTCATGTATACTGATTATTTCCTTTACAGGGTGCCGAAAACACGAGCGATACCGAACCTTGATGAAAGGTAAACAAGATCAGTTTCAAAAAAAATACAAAACTTTTGAGACACAGATCAACGATTACTCGTGGTTGGTGTTCCATTAACCGAGTGGAATACGGTGTACGCTGTGGTCGAATAGAGGAAGCAGTAATGAAATTTACGATCAATTGGATGGATTTATCAGGGATAGTCTCGTATTCCCGAGTCCTGGTCTAAATGAACTACGAGTCAATTGGTTAGATATGTACTGCAGTGTAGAAGTCTTGTTCTCGCACTTTACGTACTTCTCTCTCTCTCCAATCCGTTTCTCATCTAAACCGTCTTACATCCATCATCAACTCTCTATTAGTAGTTTTTCTTACTACATAGTTCAATCGATACAGATCTCAATTTCACTACTGTTTTTTTTTCTTTTGATTGCCCTCCCGCCCTCTCCTTTTTATGCCTGTTTTTCCATGTCTGTCAAAGAAGCGTGTTATATTTCTTTTTCCGGTTCCGGTTTGGTACCATTCTTAGCTCTTTCTACCCAAGTTTTTTTTTTAAAAAAAAAAGGTCTTTTATTAAGAATATGTTGTGGTTATGTCTCTTTTTTGATTTCTTTCTATATTTAATTTTTGCTGTTTATAATTTGTACAAGGTCGTTTTTAATTTGTTTTTATTTTTTATCTATATGTTTTGTTTGGTTGTTCTCTTTCGTTTAGGGAGTGTATTCACGTGTGTGATGGCCTCAGGCCTACCCCATAGGGGCTGATGTTTTCTCTCTATTTCTACTTCTCTCACATTTTCTCACTACAAGAAAGATAATATTTTCTGGGCAGAAAATTAAATTATTGATACACAAAAATATTGAGAGGCCAGGAGAAGGGCAAAAAATAAATAAAAATATGCATCTTGTTCCCTGCGGTGAGAGCTTCACTCTCCATATTTTTCCATATTTTTACAGTCCGTATTGATAAGTGTACTAACAATAAACCTTCACAATCATCCAATTACAACCTGTAACAAGCACTGAGATTTGGCTCATTAGTGTTTAGAGAAACTTTTGATTTCTGAAAATACTCATAACTTTTTCAATTCCGGTCCAAAACGCTCGATTTTGGGTGCATTGGTAAGCTGGAATTGTCCTCCAAATAGTTCATAATAGGACCACACAGCATGCTGGTCTGCTAAAAAAGATATAATCTTTTTTGTACATTTGTACATACAGATCCATAGAATGATTGTCATACTAGCTACATAGTTCTTGACCTTATGAAAGTTTGAGAGGAAGAGTTCAGATTTCTAATGCACTTAAAATCGAGTGTTTTGAGGCAGATTTGACAAAGTTATAGGTGTTTTCAGAAATCAAAAGTTTCTCTAAACACTAATGAGCCAAATTTCAGTGCTTGTTACAGGTTGTAATTGGATGATTATGAAGGTTTATTGTTAGTACACTTATCAATACGGACTGTAAAAATATGGAAAAATATGGAGAGTGAAGCTCTCACCGCAGGGAACAAGATGCATATTTTTATTTATTTTTTGCCCTTCTCCTGGCCTCTCAATATTTTTTTGTATCAATAATTTAATTTTCTGCCCAGAAAATATTATATTTTGTGTAGTGTCTGTTCCAGATCCCGGTTTGGTTTCTCACAGAACGTAATATTACCTTTTCTAAAATGAATGGCACCCCTGGCCCGAAGAAAAAATATTTTTCAGCGCCGCAGTCTCCGCAGCCGGTGCAGTGGACTGTGACAGACAGATGCATTCAGATCAGCTGGCTGACGCGGCCTGCTGAGCACTGCTATTGGCAACCCCTCACCGAACGTTTTCTTTGTGAATCATTAGGGTTTTAATACCAATATGTACCAGTCGGTTTATAAGAAAGATTACCAGCAAAAATAAACGATTGACCATACCCATTCCAAAGAAGAGATGAATCAGAAGTAAGTCATCTTTAACTTGAAATTCATGTTTTTTTCAATTTTGGATTGATTCATCATAATTTCTTCTTTGGGTATTTCCTTTTTAGACCTTATTGACAAGTGGATCTTCAAAAGATTGGGTGAAAATCTCGACCTACACCAAAAGATTGGAATTTTATACCTCAACATAAAAGTAATTCCTATGAAGAAGGAAATGGATAAAGTACACAACCAAATTCATCAGTCAAATCACTTTGTTTTCAATGTTTATTTTGTTTTCTTGAAGAGTTTGAGTTTTTTTGCAATTTAAATTGGTTTTCACATTTTCATGATGATCATTTTGTTTGATCAAGAGTGTTATGAATTTCTTTCAAGATTGGTATTCAAGTAAAGCGCGAAAGCAGGTTTCTTCTTTTGCACACCATTCTTTCATTCAACTTATTTTAATCTTACATCAACTCTGAATTTCTTCAGATCATTATGAAGATTTTCAAAGTAAAGCCAGAAAAATGATGTGATTAATCCAAGGTTTTTATCCTGTGTTTTTTTTGTTATTCCGGTGTGTTCTTTTTGAACCAGAATCAATAAAACAGATAGGAATTGATATAATAACAATAAAAAGATAGACAAGAGAAAGAGAAAAGTTACAACCATAATATGTATGCATGAAGAATCTGTCAGTAAATTAAAATCAAAGGATTTTGATTCAACAAATAAGAGTTCTTTGAAATGAATGAAGAAAGAACGAAGAAGACAAAAGAGAATTTCAAAGATGTCTTCGATTATTACTACCCAAATTAAATTTCTTTGAATTGAGGATTCTTGACGAGTAGCATAAGCTTAATCCGAAATATCATCAGCTAATCGATGAGACGAATGAATCCGATCCCAATCCCCTAAATGATGATCATCGTCTGATTTGTTTTGTTTGACAACATTGCATCTCATGTCGTCAACCCCAGAGAGGAAGTCCCGCTTGATCTACATGGTCAAAAAAAGAAGACAAAATCAAAATCAAAGTCAAAGAAAAGAAAAAGAAAAAAGGTCAAAAATCAACATGAAATAGATGTGATAGAAAGTTGATAGGATGACATACGTGTGATCAATGAAGCGATTAGTTTGAGGCGTCAGGGAAAATGTTGAGGAGGTGGGTGTTGAATGCCCATCGCAGATGAGTAAACGTTCGGTGAGGGGTTGCCAATAGCAGTGCTCAGCAGGCCGCGTCAGCCAGCTGATCTGAATGCATCTGTCTGTCACAGTCCACTGCACCGGCTGCGGGGACTGCGGCGCTGAAAAATATTTTTTCTTCGGGCCAGGGGTGCCATTCATTTTAGAAAAGGTAATACATTCCTGTTCGCGCACCGCTCCGCGGTAGCGCTACACGTACATCACATAGGCTGGTTAAGCCTAGTTTCCACACATAACTGCCACGTAACTACACTACTAGGAACCTATTCCAAGGAGTCGTATCCTGATTCAAACATGGAGCCTTGTCCACCAATTGAAGAACTTCAAGCCCTACCAATGGATGATGTATATTGGATCATAGGTAATCTGAAACATCCTGACGAACCGTGGGCTGGTGATAAAACTACGCAAGAGGGCATCCAAGACTGGCGTAACTTTCAGCGCGCAAACGAGGAGCTTCGAAGAGTTGCAAGAGAGGTTTGCAGGATGCTACAATGGGCAATAGATATGAATGATAAATTGCTCAACTTACGAAATTTGTTTGAAAGTGGTGAGTGCATCAACGCCTACTATGCTGGTTTACAACGAGCTAAAATTCAAGTCTTGTCACTGTATTAAGTTTGGGATGGTTCAAATTCGACTATGTGTACATTGGCACAGTGGCTGTTTCCTCAAATCGATCCGAGCGCTACAATCTGGAATGAGTGTAGGCTAGTTCTCAACTCCTTGCATGACTTGTTGAGTCTGAGGCACTCAAAATTGGTGATGGCGTGGGGAAACGATGCCGCAAACTTACTTCATGACACGACTACATACATGGTCAACAGCTCAGAAAATGACAAAGTACTTCAAACAAGGTGGCTTTCAATGGTGCATGGTGCAAGTGGGGTTTGGGAGGGTATAGTAAAGGGGCAAACTATCTGTTCCACCCAATTAGACGATTTGGAGGAAGTGGAGCTACAGTTGCCACTTGGTGAAGATGGCTAAAATTGTTAGGTGGTTGGTCTCTGTTGGTCTCTGTTTTAATTTGATCCGTCTGTCTACTTGTATTGTTCTTTTATCTCCTTCAATGGTTTCCTGTTGTTCCTCAATTTGTCTTTGTGAGTGATATACATATGAGTCGCTTTGACACAAGTACCAAAGAAATCCGAGTGATAATACATTTGAACAAAACACCTTGGCCAATATCGACCCTCCTTGTATGTTGATAATATTGTCCGTGAGGGAACCTAAGAGTGATGTACAAGCACAGGCTGAATAGCCAGTTGAGTGGACTTACGATGGGAGCCAGACTCATCTGTATACCCAGATGAGTCTAGATGAGTCTGTGTCTGCTCGGGGATGAGCAGGACAAACCCAGACAGGTCTGTAGACCCGTCTGGGTCTTCAGACGAGTCTGTAGACTCGTCTGGGTCTTCAGACGCGCCTGTAGACTCGTCTAGCGTTCCAGACGAGTCTGACAGGCCCTTGTGAAAAAAATCGGAAAATTGAGAAATTAGAGTGTTGAAACATGATTGTCTATAGTGAAATTAGTGGCATAAATCTGTCTGACAATTTTTTAATTTGTACTTGGTCTGTTTCAAGGTCGCAAATATCGATCTGCCCAGGCGAGCCGATCTGCATTGAAAGAGACGGAGACGCTCCGAGCTTAGGTCACGCTTTATGTACGGACTCAGTCCGGGTACTTAAGGTGCCACAGGTGGAATCTGGCCACGCGACCGGATTTTTGACCAGCTCTCATTTGGCTGTAAATTCAAATATTGTGGCCAGATCTTTGGCCAGAAAATCTAAGTTTACAGCCAAATGAAATCTGGCCAAAGATCCGGCTGCATGGCTAGATTCAACTTTGTATCCCCTAAATAGTTATCATTCTTTGTGTGAACACTCCATTGATGAATATATTACCAGAAGAGGCCTTGAAAATGCTCCTACCGTAAGTTCTTTTATACCTTTTATCCCCCACACTGAAAATGCCAATAATAATTCTGATTTTGTAATCCCTGCTACCTCTTCTCCTGGTCCCAATTGGCCAGATACTGGTCCTCCTGCCAATAGTCCACCTGATTTCCTTGATCCACAATTAGTTTCTTACATATTATTATTAGCATATATTAGGTACTTCAAAGCCTAATTTAAGAAAATAATTCTGGATCAATGAAATCCGGAGGAATGTCAGCAGGAGGACCATTATTGGGCAGATTAGAAAAACCAGAGAAGAGGTAGCAGGAGTTATAAAGTTGGAATTATTGTTGGCATTTTCTGTGTGATTGATGAAAGCTATAAATCAACAGATAGTAGGAGCATTCTCAAGACCCCTTCTGTTAATAAATTCATCAATGGCATGCTCATGTAAAGCATGTTCTTATTGTTGACAATATTAGGAACTTGAAACCCTAGATCATGTAATTGTCTAATGGTATCATCTAAAATCCACCATGAATTCCAGTTTTGAGAAGTTGTACAATCTTTCTTCCAGGATAAATTTGGAGTTGTCTAAAGAATGGATTTGATATAGTAAAGTTGGTTTCAGTTGTAGAAGAATTTGACTCTGGTAGTGACACAAAATTTATAGGGTTTAAGAAGCTATTTGGCATGTAAACAGAATTTCTTGAGCTTTCAATAGGATAGTTTGATGGTGAAGGTGAAAATATGTCAACATAGGCTAGAAGGGAAAAAATAGTAAAGTCAATAAATACAGTGTTAAAGAAAAATCCAAAATATTATTAAAATCAGACTTACAGCAATTATATCCAAGATTTGCACATCTTACACATCTTAAGCGGTAAATTGGAGTTTTAGGGTTGGATTGAAGATAGCAAAATTTATGGTCCACATTGAATTGGTCACATGATGTGGAAATAGACAAGGATGCAGGTGTGAGTGCTACTCTACTCGGTTACTAGAAACCGGGTCTGTGGCGCTCCAACAGGTTAAGGCTCAAGCCACAGAGACTCATGTCAGACTCAACTACGAGTGCCAGGGTCCAAACCCGACTCACTCAGGCAAAGTACTCCAATAGGATACTACTTCAAGCGAGTAGACTCTCAAGCCAACTGAGATGGATTACTCATTACTCATGAGTGATCTGGCAGTGATCTGGCTCCTTAAAATCACTCGGATGCAAGGCACAGACGATAATTTTGTAGCTCTTGTCCTGATTGGGCTGAGGTACTTGGCCTACTAGTCGACTAGCTACTTTTAAGTGGCACTGAAAGGCATACATTTTCTGAGAATTTCCTTCAAGTTTTGTTGATCTCCAAGTACTAAGTAGGCCACAAACTCTTGATGGTGTTTTGGTGAAATTTTATTTAGAAGCTTTGCAAAAGAATTCATCATAGAGTGCACAATGGCCTACTTCTTCTATATCCAAGGCTGCATTGGGTTGTGATAGCATGGTAGCAGTTTTATACAAAACATTGAACACCAATATGTGGGTCTGGTCACATCTATTCTATGCAAGTAAGCTCTTTTGAACAAAGCACGTTAAAAGGGACTGTTGGTAGAATCTGGATCATGTTGTTGTCCTTGCGGTTCAAGATTTGCATGCTCTTGATGTGTTCATACTGTCTCAGTCAGAGTCAGAAAATGCACTGTTTCATCTCTTTGAGTAGATATTATGTTTCTTTTCCTTTTGGAAACCGCCCCATTGAGAGGGATAGCTATATTTTGTGCACATCTCCATTTATATTCAACATAGAAGGAGCGCAATTCACAAGATATTTACAATCTGAGATGCAGATAAGAAAATGTCCATAACACTTTTGTGGATGATATCAGTATTCTAATACTAGAACAAGATAAGTATGTTGCACAAATAAATAAATAAATACATATGAAAACTTTTAGTGATGAACATTTGTTAGTGAAAGTTAAATTTTAGACAAGACACCTGAAAGTTTATTTCTAGCACTACCCAAGTAACTGATGAAAGTTTCTGCCACTGGAGACACTGATTTCCAGAGTATAAATCCTTGACCAGCTAATAGATAAAAACATGTCAGATTCTCAAACCATTTTGTTTTGTGAGTTTCTTCAATATGCACAGAATGAAACATACATCAATCTGAATCTTTTGCTGCCCAAAAATCCAACCACAAAGTCCAATACTTTAAAATGGCCATACAAGTACAGCAAGTAGGAGTTGGAAGGAGTAGGTTTTTATACATGTTTGTGCTTTTGAAGACATTCTGGTATCAGAGTATTTAATCAGAGAAAGTTGACCAACTTGTGGTTTGAGTGTCTTGCTAATTACTTTGTTATCGTGCAAATTGCAGTTAGATGATCAAGGGATATTTTCTTAGAAATTTAGATATTTCCACCAAGATAGTTCACAGAAGCTTCTGAGCTGGTCAGAAAGAGGTGGAGAGATTGTTTTAGTATTGAACAGGGTTATGGATACGCAAGCGGATTGGGATATGGCATTGGTGGAGCTCATGTTCCTGAATCGACTGCATCTTATAAGGCATTCTGGGTGGCGGTGTTGGCAACGGTCTGACGATTCCTAAAGACCGAGAACAACTTCGGCTCGGACTCTCATTCCGAGTGAAATGATGCGGGGAAAAATCCAATCAATTGACTTGATGCAATCCGATTTGTCTGAACAAGTGCGTACTTACCTTCAAGCTGGTCATTCGCGGCCGAAATGAACACATATGATTGCAATGATGGGTTCGATCGGGGTGCTAGGAGTCTGGCTCTTACATGTGCAAGCAACATTGGCCAAAGTTCGGTTGGAATTTTGATACTTGAGCCGTGCCGATTAGTCGTCGGTAAAGAATTGCTGATTCGATGCGACCATTGGCTATAATAGACTGTTGAAGGGCGAAGTTGCCGGAGCGTGATTTATATGAAGATATCTTCACCTCAACTACCTCGGTAGTCATGCGCGGACGGGAACATCAACCATCTTGATTTCCATTTTTGAAAGGTCTAAATATAAAACGAAGTGATCAAGTCAATCCTGAAAGCAATAATTGGGAAAAGAAAAATGAGGACCTTGGAAATTAACTCCTGCGGAGGTCCCTGATAGAAAAAATGGTCAGGCTTTGGCCTTTTTGAAAAAATGTCCCTAATGAAGATGATTGATCAGGTTTTGTCAAGTTTGAGACTTTTTCTCAGACTCCTTTAGTCCACAAAAAAAAACCTTAACTGCTCTCAAGAGCCATCAACTTCCTGTGTTATACTGGAGAATTTTGAGAGAGCAAAAGAAATAGACTTCTAGAATAGAATAGAGTATGTAGGCCTTTTAAAATTCCAGGTCTGGTGCCAAACATAGACATTGTTGGAACACCCATGTGAAGCTAAACATGGCTGGATTAATGACCAGGACATAACTCCTTGGAGACAAAGCCTTACAAAATCTGTTTGATGGTGGTAGTGGTACCATCATCACTCAAAAGTTAAAACCCAATTAAGCCAAAGAAATTTCTGATGATCATCAATAATCCTGCCACTGCCAGTCTGATCTGTATAATCATGATAACATTGATCTGAACAAAATCTGACAATCTCATCAAGTTATGGATTCTTTATTTGGCTTGCATTCTGGTTCACCAAAGTGGGAAACACTGTGATCTCTTGAAAAGAGCTGTCCAAAATATCTGTGAACATTTTATGTTGTGACTCATGTTTGCCAGTTGCCCTCTCCACTCATCCACACAGCAGAGTTGATCACCCTTCTCAGAATTTGGCAACAGAGCTGGCTTACATTTTTTCATCACCTTCCACCGGCTCTGACTTTATGTCTATGTGCAGGGATAATTTGATATTGAGTGTAACCTTTGAGAGAAGGCATAGAAAGGTAGATAAGATCATCCTCATAGAAACCTCGTCACCTTGAGTTGACTGGATTTACTCCTCTTGGATCTCCAGAGTCCATGGTCTATTTCCTGATCATCTTCCTGATCTCACGCTCAACCAACGAGCCGTCTCTAAAAACTCAAACTACGATTCAAGAGAAATCTTTGAAAACAATTAATACAATTCAAAGATCCATACCATGTACAAAGATTAATTTCATAAGCCTCCTTAAAAAAAGGTTCAAAATACAAAATACAAACGGAACACAACATGCATATATATATGTGTAATTAGATCGATCGATTTCTTAAATGTTTTAAAATTCAAACAATTCATATTCATCAAATTAAAACTTTACAAGAATCCCCTTCAGTTAGTCTTACATCCATTCCAAAAAATACTTAGATCCAACTTTCCTTTCCTTTCAATTTAAATGCTACAACAAATAATTATTGAAAAGAAAAACCCCCCCGAAAAAAAAGAAACCCATTCTTCAATGGAGATTTATTTAATCCTTACCAAGAACATTTCTTTCTTTACAAAATCACAAATAAGAAAACTTCCAATGATGTTTTTTTTCCTTTATAATCCTTTATCAGCCAAAGATTCAGCTACACCTAAAAAGAAAGAAACAGGTTGAAATTCTAATAAACCAAAAGAAAAAAACCAAACAACTCATCAATTCCTTCAACTTTTTTCAACAAGAAACCAAAAACAAAGAAAGTAAAAACCAAATGAACCTAAAAAAAGAACTTACCAATCCTTTTACCAGTCCATTCAGCATAAGCATATCTAATCATTCCAGTCCAACCCACTAAATCTAAATGGTTCACATTCTCTAATGTACCTTTATATTCACCCCAAGTAGCTGAAGAAACCGAAACCATTCCATCATTTGGACCTATTCCCCAAAAAGAAAAAAAAATCCAAAAAATCAAATCATCAACACATCTTTTTATTCATGTTTTTTTTTGTGGGGAGGGAGGAAAGGTTTAATGATTTACCTTCACGTTCATAAATCACACCCCAAGGAATCCTAAAAAGATTAGTCAAGCCAGGTTCGAAACAAGCACCATACGAAAAATATAAAACGTTGGGATCATCAGGTGTTTCGGTATTAAACCTTTCCATCTTCTTCATCGTTAATTCTTCAAATGCTTTACCTCCTCCTGGAATTCCAATCTTTTGTGTTAAAGTCATAATCTTTGGTAAATGATTGGCTTAAGGTTGAGAAGAAAAAAACCAAATCGTCATCATGGATTTTTGGGTTGAGAGTTGGAATGAAGAAGTGGATATTGAGAAGAAATAAATGACTTACTGCCTAGGAGGTCTAAGACTACGTAGTCTGCAAATGCGCTTCCTCGATGAGGAGTAGCAATTGTCTGAATATTTACAAAACGTATCAGTTTTTGATCATTTAAAACTAGACTGATGATAGAAGAACAGGAATATCAAACTTAACAGTAAGAGATGCTACCTTGAAAGAAGTAGGCTTCAAATGAGTGATCAAAAACCTAGAATCCAAACCTCCCCTAAACCATCAAGCAAAAGAAACCCAAACGAAAAAAAACAAAATCAGTTTTACTCATCAAATCGGAATTAACTTTCTCAAATTGATCTTCAAAAATACTTACATAGAATGTCCAATCAAATTAACATCTCTTCCTGGAAGTTTTTCTTCAATAAACTGAGCCAATATCCTAGCTCTTTCCTATCCCAAATCAAATTTAACAAAAATCATTTCAATTAGATCCAATTCTATCCTCGAAAAACCAAAACCAAAGCAAAAATACATCAACCAAATCAAAAACTTACCTCAATACTTGCACTAGCTGGAACTCTAGCTACCAAAACTTCTACTCCTTCCTAAAAAAACCCAAAGCCCATTTCGATTCATAAATTTTTCAAAAAAAAATCAAGTCTATTCTTGAAAAATTAATACTAACCTTTTCCAAAGCTTCTTTAACACCTCTCCAATAACTAATCCTAAGTGGTGGTAAAGCTTGAGGACCAATCAAATCAAACCCAAACAAACCATGGCACAAGACCAAAGGATGTTTAGGTTTCCTAAACGAACCTGTCTGATGGTTTTCTTCGATTCCTTGGTTAATCAAACCTTCAATCTGTGAATTTGATTCTTTTACTTCAATAGGTTCTTCTGTGCTTTGAAATGAAGTGGTATGAGTCCACCAATTCGAAAATCTTTTGGCTGTTGAAATCTTACTGCTTGTACTTGCTTCACGTCGGGTTGAAGGACCTGATGTATCACTTATATCTGATTCTGATTTATGAGATTGAGTTCTGAGCGGAATAGATGAAGATGAATTGATTGAAGTTAAATTCCTATCGGTTCTTTCATTCGGTTCAAGACTGCTTTCGTGATCATTAAAACCTTCAATTGAAAATAAAGAAGCAACAGAAGACCACCAAGCCGTTAGGTTCGGTCCAGAACCATTCTCATGTTCAGCTTTTGGAGTGCTTTGATTCGATCTTGAAGGTTTAGAAGGTGAAGCATGAGAAATGATATTCTCTAAACTTGCAACACTAGGACTACGAGAGTAATGAGGACCAGGTGTACAATGACCTGCACTCAGCACTGCTGGTAATGGTCTTGAGATATCTGGATGAGTTGCAAGAGAAAGAATAGGTGCTGCGATCGGTGTAGCTTGGTATGGATCAGGATTGACGAACGTATCGAGTGATGAGCCACTGGTTGGTTTACGAGGGAAAAGACCTAGACCGAGACCGAGAGTGGCAGGCGCTTGAAGTGAAGTATGCTTCCGTAGTTGATTGTAGTGAGCTTGATGATAGGACATAGTTTGATGATTTGAAGTTGATGAAGATAAAGGTTCTGAATGGGATTGAGATGAATTGTGAAGTGATGAGATCGTTTGAAGTATTTCTTGACTTGGATCAGGTTCACTTTCAATGGAAAGTCTTTGATGATGGTGATGAGTAGTGGTGAGCTTATCGGTTGAAGTCACTCTCTGATTCTGATTTTGATTTTGATTCTGATTCTCAACGTCTTTTTCTTCTGATTCGTCTGCTTCTGCTTCTTCTTCTTGATTATTCGATTCTAGTGAGTTTTTCATTCTTTGATTGGATTGAGTCAACTAAGAAAAGTGATATGTATCATCTCAAAGTTCGTCAGTGATTGTCAGAAGTGTTTGATAGTTTAAATTACTAAACTCGATAGGAGAAGTGTTTCAAACTGAACTGTGATCCCAATCAACTTCACACTTCAATCACTTCTCACTCTCACTCCACTGAGCTCACTTGATCCGCAATCTTAATTTGAACTCATGACATCATTTCATTTCAATCCCAATCAATCAACTTGCAAATCAAACCAAAAAGGGGCATTCTTCAAACCAAAACCAATCCTTGCCAAACTAAAAATATTCAAACAAAAGAGATGTACAGACTACAAATCCGGTACAAAAAAAACATCATAAACAAGCCATTCAAACAAAGCATGCAAAAAGATTGATAAAGCAAATCTAGAGATCATGAAATCTTTTTTTTTCTCAAATCCTTAATGATAACTTGATTAAGCATAACTTTTAGAAATCCTTTCGATCCATTCTAACATCTGACAAATAATCAATTGACGTTTCTGATCATCAACTTCATCTCTACCGATCCTCAACATAATATGTTCAGTCTAAACTCATCAAAAAAGAAACAAAAGAAAAGAAAAAGACCATGATGATCAGTGATTTGAAAAACAAGATCAACACCAAAAAAAGAAAAAGATTAATCTTACTCTTGGACAAATAATCAAATCTTTATCTTCACTTTTAGCCATCTCAAAGAATTTCTTACTTCCATTCACACTCGTCACCCGATCTGAATCACCATGCATCACTCTAAATGGTAAAGTGATCTCTCCCATATACTTATCAGTAAACAAGAGAGCCTTTTTTCGTTTTGCAATAATCATCAAACCAAAAGTATCAATAACAAAGTTTTAAGACTCATATGAAAAAGTTTCCATAGCTTTAAATATGGAAACCTGGTTCATTTACTTACTTTTAAAATCGCAAGTCCAGTAGAAGCTCTAACTCTACAATGACAAACTTGAGGATCAGTATTATACCGATCTTCACACCATCTATCTTCACTACACAAACCATCAAACCAGCAAACCATCAAAGCAAAAAAAAAGAATCAAAACCTTTCTTCTAAAGCTCATCTTAAGAAACCTTCATTTTCAAAACCAAATCCATCTGATCATGAATCTGAAAAAAAACTTACGAAGCTTTTCCTTTATATCCTGATACTAATGGTAATCTACCAGCAAAGAAATTCAAACATCTTGCAAAACTTTCAATAATGAAATTAGGTCTTGTTTCAGGAGAAATAGCGAGCATTGGACAAAGTGGTAGGATCTATCATTCATCACATTCAGTGATTTTCTTTTCGTTTGTTTCTTTGCTTCAAATACTAAGGATTGGTTTGGGGTAACTTACACCAAGGACTTTGGGGGTTAGACCTTCTGTGGGAACTTTACGTCCGGGCACGTTTGGGGTTTGATAGAGCCTGAGATGAGTTTAGGTCAGGGATGATTGGTTGTTGATTCAATTGGGTTTGATCATAAAAGATAGAATTATCTTTAGAAATATGAGACTTACAAAGCTACCGAAAAGAGAACAAGATCAGTGAAATCGGTATAGAAAAACATTCTATTTCAGAGAAAGATGATGATAGAATATACCATATAAAACAGCACTAAAGCCACCCATGGATTGTCCACTAACAATCACATTTCGTTGAGCACGACCCACAGCCGTGTCACGTTTGATGACATCTGTTAAGATCACTTGAACTGCATGGCCTAGATCGTTCAAATCATTCAGGTAACAATGAAGTCCTGTACTTCTACCATGCTAAAGAACATCAAGATTGGTTAATGAATGAAAGACGATCTAGGTTTGTTAGAAATCATGAGAATCGGTCTTACTGATGGCGAATCTGGCACTGGGATACGAATAGACAAAACCGATGTGGAGATTTTAGTTCATGGTGTCTTTCTCCGAGTGTAAATGAAGTACGATATGATAGGTTATAAGAATCTTAATACTGACTGATCATACGATACTGAAATGACACAAAAAAGAATGAAGATTTCAATGAGATTATATATAGAAAACAACATGATAGAGATCTTGAAGTCCTTACACCTGCATCTAAGAACGGTTTAGCATGTATGGCGAATCCTCCACCGTAATCAGAAATACCATGACCTAAGATAAATCAAATCGATCAAGTCCTCAAAATCAGTTTTTTGGGGGTCAATTCTTTCATTCGATTCTAGACTCAAGAAATCCTTACAAAAACATAAATCCGTTTTAACTCCTAGAAATGTATCAAATCAAGTAGAGTTAGGAATTCTGATGGTGAGAAGTAATTGAAGGTTAAAGGAGATCTCATTCACCTGTTTTTGCGGCTGCTGCTTCGTCCCACCAAACCTATTCACCCAACCACCCAACCACCCATCAAGAGCAAATCGTCTGCAGAGTCAGTTTTTCCATGGAAAATCAAGATCTACAGAAGGTAAGCGGATCAAAAGTTTCACTTCACTCACCTGGTACCAAACCCATCGATTCGTTTTCTCCTCTACAGCTTTCCCAGATCGGTCTAGAAACACTCTAGCGTCCCAACAAGTATAACTCGGATTATCTCTTATAAGTTTTTCGTAAGGTGAGAAAGGCAGTGTGTATCTAAAAATATCATACAAATAGATATTAAGCTCTAGTCTTTTATCAAAGAGTATGAGAATTGAGCATACCGGCCAAAAGTGGGATCAGATGCCGGAGAACGTAAAGAGATTAATTCCAAAAAAGCTAAAGATTTAAATTGAAACCAAGAAACCGAATGTGATAAATTTAAATCAAGAAATCTGAATCTGAATCGATTTGAAATGAATTTCGAAAAAAAAGGTTTTTCTTACGATTTAAAATCACTGAAGTCATGATTGAAATCTTATCATTTGGACATTTAGTTTGATCATAATACCATCTTTGATCTTCGGGACAAATCCATGGTTGACATCCATATTTGGTTTCAAATTCTTCGCCTAGACTTAAAGGTTGATCTATCGGTTTAGGATTTGAAGAATCCATTTTTGATAAAGAGTATTTTTTTTGGGTTTGGTTTAATGAAGTTTTTTTTTAAAAAAGATATCAAAGAATGATGATAAGATTTGAATTTTATTTGATGCTTTGGTTTCTTGGTTTGGATGATCACCGGTAAGAAAAAGAAAATGCAACTATTCAAAGAATGAAGTTAAATCTGAACCCCTTTAGGATTTCAAATAATGCTCAGAATGTAGTTTGTGATGAACGCTTTCAACTCCTGTTTACATTCAACGGGTTGGGAGATATGTATGACCAGATCGTAGGTTGGGGATGAGCTCGTTAAAATGGTTTGGGAGGTTGTTGTGAATTGAGTTGTTGACTTTGGGAAGAACTCCACGGAACAGCGAGTCCTCTTCGATCAAAATTAGTTTGCACAACTGCTGGCAGCTGCATGCACCGACGACGACCAGGCCATACCCCGAAAGCTGTGGGCATACCCGGTTCCGGTATGATTCGAAGCCGGCTCAGCCCGGCCCGGTAGACCAAACTTGAAGAGAGCACACTCACCCATCAGATTTACATACCGGTTTAGCAAACTTGAACAAGTCCCTTGAGGTCCCTTGCTCTTTGCGAAAAATCAAACAAGGGGATTACCACCAAAAACCGGTTCCTTATCTGAGAAGTAAATTGTATTGGCTCAAAATCTGTTACATTGAATTCCCCGTGATGTTACCAAAAAATGGTGTTTAATGCAAAATAAAAGAAGGAAGGACAAGGTCTAAATAGTCAATGCTGTCAAGTTTCTTTCAGTCTCAGAAGGAGGATATATTCAATAAGGTAAAAATTGAAAATTAAAAAACTCGATTTGAAGAAAAAACAATTGTCCAATGTTTCTAAAACCTAGTTCGAGACAGCCATCAATGTGAGCGTCCCAAAGATGCGCTTGGCTCCTCAAAAACTTGAGATCTGAGTGAGTAGGAGTGAGTTTAGAAGTTTCACTTTCAGTTATTAATCAACTAGAGATTGGGCACCCAGCCTTTAAGATAAACCTTTGCTTGGTTTACTATTTCTTCTTGCGCACTTTGTGATGATCTACTCAAATTCACTATTGGCTTGTTTTTTGTATTTCTACAATACTTTACTCTTCTACCTGTAGCTGTTAACATTTATGTATCAATCCAAGTTGATTTTTGATTTTTGGATCCATTCAATTGAAGGTGGTAAATGACTCAATGAAATTCAAACATGATTTTCTGTAGCAAACAATTTTGAAAATTCCTTCAGCTGAACTGCCATCATATTTGCCTTGGGTTGAGAAATCTGAGGCATCATTGGATAAATCCTGTCCAAGGTTTCAATCTGAGCAAATCTTATGTGCCATGAAATGGCTTGGATCAAATCCTCAGACAAGAACTGTCTGAGGGTTTAGACCTGAGAGTACCTTGGATTGAGATATCCAAGCTGGAAATGTTGGCAGTGCTGGTGAATCTCCATGATGAACTTTGAATATAAATATGAAGATGACTCTGAGTGGTTGTGCTACCAAGAATTCCATGGAAATTATGTCATTTGAAATTTTTGATGTGAACAACTCAATTGAAATCTGTGTATTTTCAGTTTCATTAGCTAGACAAAGACAAGTAAGCCTATGTATAGCTTTAGATCTAGATTTTTATAATACTTGGTAAATTGAAGATGAAAACCTTTATACAAACAAGATTAAAGTTGACAAACATGATATTTTGTATCAACACATTGGAATGGTGATTTGATCAAAAGTTGATTCAAAGAGGATCAATAGTTGGAAAGATAAAGACCTAGTCAATTCTTTTGTTGTCAAGTTGTGCTTTTGCTCAACCTACTGCACCGTCATTTACATCTCCTCTAGCTCTGGCTAAGCCTGATTGAAAACATTCCAATGTCTGGAATAAATATGATCAACTGGGATGAAATTGATGAGGATATGATATACAATCTGATAATGATGAATTCTTTGAATTGAGG
This sequence comes from Melampsora larici-populina 98AG31, assembly GCF_000204055.1. NCBI lineage: Eukaryota > Fungi > Basidiomycota > Pucciniomycetes > Pucciniales > Melampsoraceae > Melampsora > Melampsora laricis-populina. Next base: position 577,091 of record NW_006768818.1, read on the forward strand.
AGATGGTTTTTGAATAGAGATAGGAGGTGAGGTTGATGAGTCAATTGGATTGATCTCTCATTTGACTGACCAAACAGCTGTTTGGCTACTTGGTTTTCTGAGGTCTTGAAAAATCTCATCAAATTTTATTTGATTGATCAGTTCATCAAAAACATTCTTATACAACCTTTATTTAATTTTTAAAAAGAAATGGTTGTTTTTTTGTTGTGGAATTGATGGATTGGATTTTGAAACTGAGCCTCACATCTGGCTGAAGTAAATGGCACCATTTGGATTTGCTTTTTTAAAAGGATTTGAAGTTGAATGATCAGAAAGTTGAGGACTGAGTAAACCCCTGTTCCAATGCTAACATGTCCGCCTTTGGAGATCAAGCTGACCTCTGCAAATTCAATGAGTCTTGATGCAAGAAGAGGGTGTTTCTCAGCCTGTGCGGCGGGGATGGTCCCACAATTTTTCCAACAAGGTTGATTATCACACAGAGGTTGTGTACCTATTGATCAAGAATGGATGCACTCTTTCGGACTCTATTGTAATGACACAATGCCCTGGTCTTATTGCATTCAGGACCTGATACTTTTGATTGCAGACAATTCAACCCATATATTATGAAACTTCTTGATTGCTGTGGCAGAGACAATGGCTTTCCTCTTGAAATCAACTGATAATCAGATTCACAATGTGTATGCAAAGCAAAGGAGACTCCAAACACCAATTGATTTACACAATCTGATCAAGAATTGAAAAACAGGTGGCCAACCATCAAAGGGCATGCCTATCATAACACAAATGACAAATCTGAATCTGCAACCATCAAGACATGAAGTAAGCGGAGACCAAAGATTCAGGGACCCTTCTCAACCAATCCCGCAACCAGGTTGTCCACAATTTGAAACTTGACTGTTCAAATGTTAAAAGTCAACATGATAGGACTCTGCACAAAGTGATGCAAGGGAATACAGTATTATGCTCCATGACATAATGGTGGGGAAGGGTCAAACGGACCATGACTCAATCAAAAGTATGTACATTGCCTGCTGCGGTGGGGTAATTTGCAATCACCACATCCGCCCAATGGCTGTGTCAAGTTAAACTTTGAAATCAGTCTCTGTGAGAAATTGTTCTGACCCACTACTGGCCATGACACAAGCGGAGAGTGTGTGTTGCAGTCTGCGCGGCAGGGTTGATCATGTAAGGTTGCGGATAAGTTTGATAATTGGGTGAAGGCTACAAATTTATTGATTGCTAACCAATATACCACAAGGTTGTTCTCTTATCACATTCAAAACCTGACACTCATGATTGCAGACAGGTTGCCTGGTACATGTGCTTAAGTGCTTGATTGACGTAGCAACAGTGATGGCTTTCCTCTGACAATTCCATTGAAAATGATGAATTCATATAAATCAAAGGAGGCTCAAAACATCAATTGATATATTCAATCTGAGTGGAAAGCAAAAAAACAGATGGCAAAGCATCAAAGGGAGTACTTGGTATGCAGCAATGATCAACTTAATCTGTTTCCACCAAAATGTGAAGCAAGCGGAGACCAAACATTTGGGGACACTTGTCAACCAGCTTCTCCACAATTTGAAACTTGACCATTCACATGTGGTAATTCAATGTGATACAACTCTTCAGAAGGGGGTGCAAGGTAATATAGCATTATGCTCTATGGAATGATGGTTGGGGAAAGTCAGACAGACAGCAACTCAGCTGGTCTTCATCAAATATAAAAGGTCAACTAATTTCCTGGTAATTTGCTCCCTATCCAATCAGCCCACTGAGTTGTTTGCCTAACGTGAACACTTGCCTGGGTATGTTTCCCAACAATTCTCATCAGCCAATTGTAGATTTTTTCTGAAACCTGCTCATACTTTATGGTCCTTTGCTTTACCCTTTTCATTGATCTAGATACTATCAGTTTGACCTGACCTCAAACAACACACAATCTTTTGAATCCTGTGGATTTAGAATCCTGGTGAGTCTTGAATTATTCAACCAGATCTTCTTTGAAATTCTTTGTATCTGAAACTTGGTCAACCAAATAGATATCATCATGAAACTTAGCATTCTTGCAACCATCTTCATGGCATTTGTATCATTCAATCAAGCTCTTGGTTCAATGACTCACAGCCTCAAGAGCGAAGAAGCAATTGCATCAGATTTGGTCAACCACGCTCATGAATCAGGTGGTCCTCCAGGCATTCCTGATATCTGGATATGTACCGCTTGTGCAGATAGGGGGGGACCTTACAAATGCCCTGAACACAAGAAATAGTGGGCTTAACATGGGTCTTGTGAAAGTGCATGTAAAACAACTTGAATGGCATGGTGGAGTTAGTGATCAAATCTTTGTTAAGTGTACCCATTTTGTTGTCCATTGTTTGGGAGGCAGGAGATACATGATTCGTTCTGCTGGGTTGTCATGGGCCAGTTTACTCTATCCCAATCACACACACATCCATTCCCCAAGCTATAACTGAGTCAAGCAAATGCACACAATGATGCTCAACACCCACTAGACAATGTTACCATCGTCCAGTCTATGAAGTCTTGAGTAAATATGACACAAGGTGTGAAAACATGTCAATGACTTTGATCTCTTGCCTTATCCCGCTTTTGATTTGAATGTGGATGTGAACAACAGATATGTAAGTTGCATAAGATCACATCCGGTATCAATTTCTTTCAAGCTGTGATTGTATTTTGGAGGAGAAGTCATTTTGTTCAATGATTTGATTTTGGGATTGAATTGTAGATTCATTAAATCAAGCTTTAGTTGAATTGCCTTCTATCTCTACTCTGTGGGTAAGGGCTAGGCATACATGCTCTTCATTACTGATATGTCTAGTGTACAAGTATCTACTATACATATCATGTTCTCAGCCTTATGCTACCTAACCTAGGATTTCCCAAGTTGAGAATAGTGTGGGGGTGTTGTCTCAAGCGCAAAAGGGTCCGGGTTCACCTCAGGGCCTACTTTAGAGGCCCTACATGGTCTGACCCGGGGTCCGATCCGTGATCTAAACTACGTAAAGTGCCTGAGACATGATACCAGAGAGATTAGTCCTAGCCTACCTTGCCTTGGGGCATTGGAGAGCCCCGAGCTCACTAGGCCTACTCTCTCAGGTGTCAACCTGGGATCCGACCCTGGGATCTGACGGGGGATCTGACGGGTCCGGGGGTTGGTTAGACGCTTGGAGACCCCCAATAGTTGGACAATCCGGCCAGTTCGGGGGTCGGATGTGGATTAGGCAAAAGTGATGTTATGTTGGATATCCAACGGATAAAGTGATGTATGAGGCGTGCAAAGAGTGTATTTGGTTTGCATTTCAGAGACATCAGAGAAAGAAAGAAAAAATAAAGAAGGAAAAAATAAAAGAAAACTATTAAAGAAACTAGTCAATTATGACTGCAGCAGGGGTAGGAGTCCCAACACGCTCTTCCATATACAATGGACCAAAGACTTGGTACCAGTCTTTCAAACATAAAGCTCCCTCAACATGTCGAGGAACAAGACTAACTCGCTGGGGTGCCAAGATTCTTTTAGCCTTGGTAAACACCCCCTCCTATGGACAGCTAGTTGCAGGGATAGCCAAAAGACTCATAGCCATGTTGGCCAAACCCGGATAGATGTTGATGCGCTCTTTCCAAAATTCTAACACAATCTTGTTGTACCTTTCGAGATTTTTGCCAAGGTATTGGTGTAGCTTGGTGTCAATTGATTGTTCCGCAACAAAGTCTTGGTTGCCAAAGATAGCGTCTTCAAAGTACTGTGAATTAGAAGTGGTTGGTTTCTGTTTTTTGGTGGTAGTTGCAGTGGGGGTTGGGCATTCAACTTCAAACTTCCTGGCCTCTTGTTCGAACATTAACCTAATGTTTGATGGGTACATGTCGTAGTTGGCAAAGATCATCACATTTTGCTTTTTTTGTCATGTTGAAACAAAAGATTAGTATGGTAGCAATGATAGTGAGTGAAATCTTCAAACTCACTTCAAAATATGCCAGCTTGTGGCGCGGATCAAGAATTGTGGCACAGATTGGTGCAGGTTTTGCTAGGACTTTCTTGAAGTAATCTTCAAGTTTCTTTATCATGAGCTTCAAGGACGGAATAAGTTGATTGTGATCGTATCGCTGAGCCACCTAAGATTGAAATCATGTCAGTAAAGATCAGATATAGTGAGTAAAAAAACATTCTTACCGATTTCAGCCCTTGTATCACTACAATGTAGATCGGCACCACTTGGTGCATGGTCGGGTACTTTGATTTTCAAAGTATTTCAGTTGCCTCGGTGAACGGTTCAAGAAATTTGCACATTTGTTTAACATAATCCCACTTGAGAGGTAAGAGCGCGTACTTCTTGAAGTCTTGAGCGCTACAAAAATTGTCACACGCCTTCTGTAGAAGAAGGAGTCTTTGAAACATGTGATAAGATGAATTCCATCTTGTTGGGACATCTGCTACAAGTCGATTGGCAGTACTAGAACGTGACTTGGGCATAGGCATGTCTTCATCAATAGATTGGTCTTCCATTAAGTAATTGACAGCATTTGAAGTGGCAGGATCGAGGTCATCTGAATTGGGAGATGCGGGGTCATTTGAATTCGCAGAATTGGTGGCGCCTGGGTTTGAAGAATTTGCAAGTTGTTGCCTCGCTTTGACAATGGCGGCAAAGGATTGGCCACGCTGAGGGCTGGACCGGGTACACTTGACTAGGCAATGGCATCGGTGGTAGATAGTCTTAAGATTGACTTGACTGGAATCGGGTGGGTCAATAAGGTTGTGTATGTTTGAGGTGAGTTGAGCATCTTTGTTGTCGTTGTCAAGCACTTCCCCAAACACTTTGAGGCCATCTTTGGCAGGGAGATTGATTACATGGGCCACGCACCCATGAACTTGGGTGTTATAATCGAAATTGATTTCTTCTGATAATAAAATGACACGACCAATCGCCGCATTTGTACTGACATTATCTGCTGTCATTGCACACAATTTGCAAGTGAGGTTGATTTTTTTTTAAATAATCTATGATGATTGCTCCCAAATTGGTCGCATCGTGCGCACCTAGACGATAAGGAATGAAAGGAACTTTTTGAAAATTAGATATTGTAATGAATGAAAATGAAGTATAAAAAGACTCACCTTTGATTTCAGCTATGCCGAGTGTCACATCCACAAGCTCCCAGTCCTTAGTGATAAAGTGACCGGTAAGAGACATGAACGAGGCGTTGTTTGGAGACGTCCAAGCGCCTTGAGTTATTGCAATAGCTTTGCAAGGACCGAGGTAGAACTCCTTGACATAATCTTCATAGTGATAGTAAGTTTGGCGCATGTGCTGAGCAATGGCGTGGCGTTTGACAAGCATACCCACGACTTTTGGGTTGGTTAATTTGAGCAGGTCTCGAAAAGATTGTTGTTCCATGACTGAGAAAGGAAGGTCGCATTCCGCGATGAAGTGTGTCAGTGCACTTTTGAGGGAGTGAGAATTGAGACCGTTATTAAACGTAAAAAATCATCGTGAGGTATCTTGTGGCTTGGAAAGGAACTAGAGGTAAAATCAATAAGATCAAGACTTACCGGGTGAGTTGTTTTAATCTTCTTGAAAGATTGAGCAATGTCATATTGATTTAAAAGATTGCCTTCACAAACACCATGCTGAGTTTCAAGATGGTTGCTCATTGATTTAGTACTTGACTTCTTATCACGAGACATTTCTTTACCACATGGTTGTCCGTTCTTCATGATGAAGAAACACTTGTTGATTGGCTTGTTGGGTACCTTTTTGAAATAGGTCCACACATGGCTTGTTTGCCAAACGGTGGTAGAAGTCTCAGTGATATCGGAGTCCTGCGCTTGAGACTCTTTACCAGTAGTCAACGCTGTTGCTCCGGAGGCGGAAACACTGTTTGTGGCTTCAGACATTGTGTAAGATCAATATAGAGATGATTAAACAGCAAAGATAAGGTTTATATATGGTTGTTGAGCGGTGATCTTCAAGTTTTGATATGCATTGAGGTCGAATGAGGTCGAATCTGGCGAGGCAATAGAAAAAAAAAGGAAAATTCTGGAAGGTTTGAGCCAAACTTCCAGAATTTGCAAAAATTTACCGGATATCCAGCTATCCGCCGGATCGGATGTCGGACGCTAGGATTCTCCCTGAAAATCTGACCGAGTATTCCTCCGAGGCCCGGATTTTAGTTTTTATCCGTTGGTCCGGGGGTCAGGCAAGCCAAAAGGCACTGGATTGTGACCGCATCACGGGTTGACTCAGGTGTCACAAGGCTTCTGCTTGGTGTTTGCCTGCAGATCTCCCCCTGTATAACTCAATTGGGTCTGTAATTGATGGGCAAACTCAGAATGTAGTATGGCTTTCCCTTGTTCAATTTGGGCATTTAAGTTTATGCGTTGTGTCTCTCAAGACTTGAGTTCTTTGCGCATCTATAAACTAATTCTCAATAGGTTTTATTTGAATCCTCTTCTCATTTGATTTCCATCTTCCTCAACCACTCTCTATCTTCTTCCAGTCCTTTGTCATCCAACTTCCTCAAATATTGTTTGTATGCTCTCAACTTCCATCTGCCTCTGGTGATAATTTGATTCAGTGGGACTCCTTCGTTCCAGAGGAATGATGCTCCACCCACTCGGAACGAGTGTCCGGTAAGTTTCTCAAATCCATCTTTCGCCCATGACCTCTTTAATAATGACATTACTCCATCCTTTGTTAGTCGGAAGCCTCCGTTCCCGTCTTTTTGGCTATGAGCAAAGAGCGGGCTGTCGTCGCACGATCCGTTATCGAAGTGCTTCTTTAGTAAGCGTTCTACTGCGCTTACTGTGTCTAAGAGCGACGCATGTCTTCGTAATGTCAAGAATTGGACTTCTCCGGGTCGTGCTGTTTTGGTTCCCCTGAGAGCTATCAACATGATTTGTTTGTCTGGTGAGATCTTCACGTCATTGATTAAGATGGTTCTCGATTCCTTTAATGAGGTGAGTTCCCCTCATCTTGCCATCCCCCAGAATGCAACCAGTGCTATTGTGACTGATAGTTCTGTTGCTTTGTTGTTTTGTTGTAGGTTTCTCAACAGACTTGCTAGGTGTTTGATCTGGACTGGGCGTTTCTGTGGTCTGGTCTTTGACTTGGCGTCTAGTAGCTTTGCTGCTTTCAGTGCTAGATTGATCTCTTTAGGTTCTATGTCCGGGAATCAAAGATGGTGGAACAGGTGCCAGGCCTTCAGTCCGGATAAATAGGCTTCAATTGTAGATGGTTTGATCTCGTGATTTGTTTTCAGTTCGCCTTCTACTTTTGGCGCTGCCCATTGGATGAACTGCAATATCTGGGTGTCTTTTGCTGGTAAGATATGATGTCTTTGTTTGCCGTTTTCTTTCCCAAATGTTGTGTATTTGGCTAATGCTGAATTGTATTGCATTAGTGTGTCTTTTGACCAGCTCCCACCAAGTATCATCAGTTTTTGTACGGGGTTCTCGTGCATTGTTACTATTCCTCGTTTGTTACTGAGGAGGTTGTTAATTTTGTTCAGGTCGAGCTCCTTTTTTTCAGGGTTTTCCTTATTGTTCATTCTTGTTGGAGGAATTTGGTAAGGTCTGTTGGGAGTGTGATTCTAATTTTGTTGTTTTTGTGTAGGTCGGTTTCTAGGCCTCTTGATAGGGAGTCTGCGTCGTTGTCTCCAGATGCAACTTGTTCTTGTTTAATGGAGCATTGGTGAGTTGTCAGAAGTTTTTGAATCTGTTTCCATTTGTTATTGACCGCTCGGTCTTTGGACCTGGTGTTTCGGATGGCTGCTTCCGTGGTAGTGTTATCTGTCCACACAATGAACATCTCCCGCTTGTTTCTTTGAGTTTCATCAACACTAAGAGGCCCAGTCTTACAGCTACAGTTTTGATCCATGTGATCTTCTGTTTCACTTGGTTGTCGCCTACGTCATCCCAACCTGGTAACAATTTGAACCGAGCCCAGTTGGATCCTATCAGGACACCTATACCGTAGGATGTGGAGGCATCCCCTACCCATTTTACGTCTTCTGGTTCTAAGTTGGGTATAATCCTCATGTTTTCAAAATTGGTAAGTACTTCCAACCACTCTTCCAAGTTGTCTCTTACTGCTTCTGATATTCCTCTTCTTGCTTCACCGTCACACCAGGCTCCTTTCCACCCATGTAATTCTTTCATATAACATTTCATGTTAGGCATGATGTAGGTGATGTGGCATAATTGCCCTACAGGTTTCTCTACTGGCTTCTTTTTCCATCTCTCACCGTCTAGTAAGGCTTTGACTTGTTTGATTCTTGTTTCTAATTTCTCTAGCGGAAGTCTGACAGTCTTCTCCCTTCCGTTCCATATAAAACCAAGGTATCTTTGTTCATTGGCAAAGTCTGAGTACTTGGTGAGATTTGATTTCACTCCCATGCCGGCACTCAGGTGCAACACTGACTCCATTGTGATGTTTGATTCAGCTTCCCTCAAGATGAGGTTATCGTCCACCCAGCGGAAAATCTTGGGGATGCCTAGGGCTTGTTGCATTATCTCCTTCCAGGCGTCCGCTGCGCGTCCGAATGTGCCGCATCCTTCTACACCCCCAAACCCTACTCTTGTATTGACCCACAGTCTGTTATAGAAGTCCAGAATGAGTAGGTACCTCCACTATGATGGATGGGTGGGGATTTGTTGGTAGGCTTTCAGCCAATTGAATAATGCCAGCTGCCATTTCCTGTCCAATTTCCGTAGGAAGTCTGCCAGGATCTTAAAGTCGTCCCACATTGTTACGAACTCATTCTTAAAGTCGTCCCACATTGTTACAAACTCATTCTTATGCACAAATGAATTAACAGACTATTTGGAGCATTTGGGTCAGTCACTCTATTCCTTTCTGTCCTATCTGTGACTCTGTACTCACCGGTATGTCTTCATTATGCCTTGGGAATGATAGATTATTTATCATACAGAACATCCCATCATTGTTGGTTATGCTACCCATAGGGCTGGAGCAAAAGAACCCGAAGTGTTCATAAACTTCTTGGTGAGTAAATGAGCCGTATAATTTTCCGTCTGCTCTTTCTTTTTCGATTGTCTTTTCAATCTTGTCTCGAACCAATAGGGCTGAAGTTTGGTTTGGTGGTGTGTACCAGGATAAACCTTTGATGGTGTGTTCCGGAATTCCTTGGTCAAAGCCTTCCTGAAGGTTGACTAAGACGTCTCCCCACTCATCTTCGAGATCTAGTTCTCTCATGGGTTCTTCCCATTCCGCAATATTCAATTCACACTCGGCTTTAGTCAGCCATCTCCCTCTTGGGTCAGGTCGTCTCTTGTTTCTCTGCGTTGGCTGTGGGTCATTCAGCAAGTTTGGGATCTCATTGTCTTGTTCTACAAGTGGGCAAGATCTTGTATGGCAAGGTGAGACATGTTTGTCAGTTTTCATTCTCACTTCCTCTTAACAAGGCTTTATTCATTTCACTTCTTGTATTTCATTTCATTTCTATCTATTGTGGACTGTGATACTCACTTCTTTTGGGTCGCATCAACGTTCACGTTTGGTCTGTTTACTTGGGAACTAGAACCACTTTGGTTATTGTTGTCTCCTTCTCCTTGAGACCTCCCCCAGTTTCCGTTTCCGCTTCCTCCACCTCTTCTCATTCCTCCTCTCCCACCCCTATTATTGTCTTTCTTATGGTTGACAACATAGTTTTCTTTCTTTCCTTTGAAGTTTGGATTGATTTGAAAACCACTGTTCTCATTAGGAGCTTGTTGGGAGTAAGATAGTGAGGTGCTTGCCACCGGTTGTGCATAATGGTGGTAAGCTTGGGGGGTGGTGCGTTGGCCGTTGTCATGTGATTCATATCTGTTCTGAGACCACATCACTGATCTTACTGATTGGGTTGAACATGTTGGTTCCAGTCTATCTTCTTTCAGATCAGTTCTGCTAGGGTCATCCCATCTGGTTGATCTGCCTTCCCAGTTCAATCTGTCTAGTGGATCAATAAAACATTTGGTCCCTGTGAAAGTGTATGGCTTATCAAGGAACATGTTGTTGTTGTACCAGATTGTGTCTTGTTCTGCCCTCATTAGGATTGTAGGATTTCTGACACCAATATCGGCCATTGATGTTCCGTCTTCACCAACTTTGAACACAAGGTAAGATTGTCGCATCATCAAGCCGTAGCGGTAAGCTAATACCCAGCAGCCGTTGTTTTCATTTTGTATGTCTAGGACATTATCAAAGTGCTTCTTCATGACCGGTAAGACTTTGGTTTGTTTGTATCTGGCTAAGTATTGAAGGTAGAGGTCTTTCTGACGGTGCCATTGGGCCACCGTCGTTCTCCACTCGTTAGCGATAGGGGATCCGTTGTACGTGTTGGAGTCAGTGTCTTTCGTCTTTGCCTTGGAAGATTTTTTGGACACAAAGGAGATGTCTTGGCGGAGCCAGGTTGGGTCAAAGATTGAAAGGGGGGTGTAACAGTTGAACTCTTTCATAGCAGTATCCCAGTAAGGTGAGAGCGCATTCAGGTAATCATTTATTGTCTCTCCTTTCTGTACTTTCATCACTTCCGCTCCGTTGTTGACTTGGTTGTTTTTGCAACAGGATCAGATGTCGTCGTCTTGTCGCTCTTGGACTTGAATTCGAGCCAAGCTCTTTTCTGCTCTGATAGGCTGTCATAGGCAACCCGATCATGTCTCTCGAAGGCAGCATTTATTTGTTCTCCTAGATTTAAGGTTACGGCATCTGTCGTAGGGTTTTCAGCCTTTGTTTGGTTTGTTTCTGCGGCTTTGTCTGGAGACGTTTGTACAATGACATTCAGGTTAGTTCCTGTTTTTTTTTCTTTTGACCTGAGTCTTTCCCCTTTTTTTTGCAAAGTGCATTGGGATATATCATCTCCTTGGGAGGTATTTCCCTAAGGAAGAATTTGATTTCCCAGATCTGGAGAGTCGGCTCTTCTTTCTTTGGGTTCCATTTGGGGGGGATATTGGATGGAAGTAAGATGGGAATTCTTGTACTAACCTTCTTTGACATCTCCTAGTACTATTCCTCCTACAGTCCCGATCATTTGAGGATTCTGATCATGTCTTTCTCCTAACCACATACCACCTCCTTGGTTATTGCCTTCTTGTGCTCCATCTTCTTCTGACTCATCTCCTGATTGTTCTTCTACCATTTGATTTCTAGGTTGATGAGCTGGAGGGTTGGTCGTTGGTGGAGGTTTCGGTGGGGCTTGTTGATTGGGTGGTGGTTGTTGGTTAGAACTCCCTTGGTTTGTGTTGAGTTGGTGAGTAGGACCAGTCTTTCTCTTCTTCTGACTCGCTTGAGAATTGTCTTGTTGATCTTGTGTCTTCTTTTCTGTTGGTTTCAGCTTCTTGATGTGTATCTGGCCTATGGCTTTTGCTTTGCTGATAGCTGCCGGTGTTGGTGGTGGGAACGGTTTCGGGGCAACTTTCTTTCTCTTGGATTGACAGGTTGTTGGATTTTCTGGTTTTTGACTGGTAGACTTGGTTGGTTTTTCACCTGCATCTTTCCTGCCTTCACCTTCCTCTTGTCCTCCTTCTCTCCCACATTCTTCTTGTACCTTGCTCGTTCCTTCAACCTGATTTCCTTCTTGGTTTTCTACTCCCTTCCCTTTCCCTTTGTCTTGTTCTTTCCTCAAGTTTTTGTCGATTTGCTTATGAAATGATTCGCTGTCCATTTTAGAATTTGACGATTAAGTTCTATGTGGTTTGCGGGGTGGGTAGGCCGGGGAATTAATAAGGTCTGGTGATAGTTATAAGGTTCTGATGGATTTATTCAAAGTTTAAACCGGGTTGTATATCCAAGGAAGAAAGATTTTCTTTTTTTTTGAATGAGGTGTGGGGATTGTTGTACTGGTGGTTTATTGTGTCTGCTAAAGATTGACGCTAAAAATTAAAGAAATTCAATTATTTAGCAACTTGAAGAGCTTGACTGCTCTGCTATCACAACTGAGGTGCAGGAAAAAGATGATGTGGGGAGGAAGGAATTTTCTCCTTCTCTCTCCCTGTATCTTTGGTTCATGCAACCTTGCTGTGTATGTAATATTACATGTGCACCTAGTCGGTCTCTTACCCGTTCCATTACGATAGAAGTCACTTAACATGTCGTGCCTTTGGTGGGAAGTAGCAATCATTGATGAAGGTTGGAACTACTGGAATGTCTGGGAATGGGATGTCTTATAACCATGAGAATCAAATGAATGGTGGAAAGGAATCATATTTGATTAAATTGAAAAAACCTCTGAGAGGTAAGTCTTGAAATCTTCTCATCATCATTCTTTGATTTTTCTTTCACAGTAATTTTTGGAGTCCTTGGTTGAATTGAAAACAAGATGAGATTATTGTACTAGTATCACAATTGCAATTCCTTCAACTCAAGAATTGATTTTGAAAGATTTTGCAATGGAAGGAAATGAAGATAAAATGAGATTAGGTTCAATGATGATTGTTAGAGGGTCAGCTGGTTCATTAGCTTTAGTGACTACAAAAGGAAATTTTAGGAATATGAGCATTAGTAATCTTAGATTTTGGTATTTTCAGGGAATATATTATGCAAAGGTGTGGAATATCATGAGGAAGAAAAGAAAATCAGAAGACTTGTTTTATAATTGTGATCAGAGATGATTCCATGCTTCAAATTGTGGCTTATCAAGTCCCTTGTCTGCCAGTGATGGAAGTAAGAGGTGGTCTGAGCTTTTTAGAAAAACTTGTCTTGGTAGTTAATGTGCTGAACACAGGAGTAGGATGTGCATATTTTTAAAGGGGTTTGAGGTGGCTTGGACAGGTTAAACTTTGATCATTAAATAGATTTCTCTGTATGGTTCTGTCTTTCTTGTTGTGTTCTGATTCCTGCTTGTATGAACAGAATCAATTTCAATTTTGGCTCTTTGTTCATCAAACCTTAGTCCCACTGGTGCATAGTGCTCATAATTTTCACAAACTTCTTTGATTGTGTAGATCAATGTTCCAGTCTTTCTCTATATATGGTGTTCATTCAGATGCACCTCTTCACTTGAAACATTGCCACCAGTCCTCCAGGTTGGCTTTTAGGAGCCTTTGTCAACAAAAGCCTGGGAACTTTGATTGCAATAATTGTTGTGCCCTTGTATGTGTTTTCTCTGTGTCACATCAACAGTCAAGTCTGACAAGTAGTTGGTGTGAGGTCTCAAAAAAGGCCGCATGTACGTAGGCAATTTTGAGTTACCAAGACAAAGTGAAGGAATCATTGAACACCACAAGTATGGCTTGATGTTGTGATCATCAATCACCGGCAGGTTTTACAAGGAGGAAGAAACAGATGTGCCCTAAAAGTCAAAGGGATTATGTCAACGGGCCCAAGACCTATGAAGGAACTAGACATAACAAAATGCATGTGAACATGATATCTTGAATTGGAGGGCATGATGCTTAGTTTGGAGTAATAGAGGATGTTAGAGCTCTTCACTTATATTTCTCTGAGCTCCTTTCATGAGGTTCATGTGCATTGTTTGGGCAGACTTGACCTGTATATTATCAAACTGGTGGACTATATAAAGGAAGAATCTCCTCAATCACAACTGCAGCAACTCTGTATGTCCTTTGAGAGGGGTGGCGGTGCAAGGAGTGTAGATGTTGTGTACTTACCAAAATCTGCTTGACAATACAGGGGTTTTGAACCCCACAGTCATCCTCCAGTCTGGTCATGTAGGGCCCCGGTGTTAGCCCCAGATGGGGTTTTGGCCACATAGTTAGAAGTTTATGGGCCATTGGGGAGTGGAGAGTGTCAAATTATGAATGGAAGGGCTGCACGTTTTATTCATTATCAGCTTATCACAATTTGATAAGAAGGTTTGGTGTGCAAGGGGAAATACAGATTCTGAGCAGAAGCCCTCCCGGATCTCACACTTGAAATTTAAGATAGCACGTAAGTCCCTGGCTGGCGCATCAAGGTACATGGTAGTTGTATTGTTGGGGTTAAAGCAAGTTGGACTTATATAAGTTTGATACCCTCCAGACATCCAAGCTTGCAAGGAAGAAGTTTCTGACTACAGAGGGGCTGAGTTAAGTTAGAGGCTAGATGTACTCTTTTGGACTCTATAGTAATGACACTATCCTGCTCTTATTGCATTCAGGACCTGATACGCTTGATTTCAGACAATTTAAACTGTAACGGCTTGATTGCTGTGGCGGGGGCAATGGATTTCCCCCTGAAATTCAGCTGATGATCACACTGTGTATGCAAAGCAAAGGAGACGCCAAACACCAATTGATTTACACAATCTGATTGGGAAGCGCAAAACAGGTGGCCAATAATTAAAGGGCATGCCTATCACAACACAAATGACAAATCTCAATTTGCAACCAACAAGACATGAACTAAGAAGAGACCAGGGATTCAGAGACCCTTGTCAACCAAGCCTTCAACCTTCTGCACAATTTAAAACATGACTGTACACCTGCTAAAAGTCAACATGATAGGACTCTGTATAAGGCGATGCCAGGGAATAGAGTATTATGCTCCATGACACAATGGTGGGGAAGGGTCAAGCAGACCACAACTCAATCAAAAGTACGTCCATTTCCTGCTGTGGTGGGGAAATTTGCAATTACCATGTCTGCCCAATGGCCGTGTCAAGCTGAACTTTGCAATGATCAGTCTCTGTGAGAAATTATTCTGACCCTGTACAGGCTGCAACACAAGCAGAGAGTGTGTTGCAGCCTGCGTGGTGGGGTTGGTCATGTTAGGTTGCGGATAAGGTTGATAATCAAGTAATGAAAGTGTACATATTTAATGTGAACAGATATACCACATGGTTGTTCTCTTATCACATTCAAAACCTGAGACTCTTGATTGCAGGCAAGTTGACCGGTACATGTACTTAAGTGCTTGATTGTTGCAGCAGCGGTGATGGCTTCCCTCTGTCCATTCCACTGAAAATGATGATTGCATGTAAGTCAAGGGAGGCTCTGAACACCAATGGAGATATGCAAATCTGAGTGGAAAGCAAAAAACAAATGGCAAAGCATTAAAGGGCATACTTGTTATGTGTCAATCAGCTTTATCACAATAGGAAACTTGAACTTCCTACACCAAATTGTGAAGCAAGTGGAGACCAAAGATTCAGGGACCCTTTTCAACCAAACCCACAACCAGATTCTCCACAATTTGAAACTTGACCATTCACATGTTGTAAGTCAACATGATACAACTCTACAGAAGGTGGTGCAAGGTAATACAGCCTGATGCCCTGTGGCACAATGGTTGGGTAAAGTCAGACGGACAGGAACTCAGCTGGTCTTCAACAAATATAAAAGTTCAACTGATTTGCTGACACTTTGTTCCCTATCCAATCAGCCTACTGATTTGTTTGCCTAGCGTGAAAACTTGCCTGGGTATGTTTGCCAACAATTTTCATCAGCCAATTGGAGATTTTTTTCTAAATACATGAACCCAGCTCATACTTTGTGGTCCCTTACTTTGCCCTTTTGATTGGCCTAGATACTATCAGTTTTGACCTGACCTCAAACAACACACAATCTTTTGAATTCTGTGGATTTAGAATCCTGGTGAGTCTTGAATTATTCAACCAGATCTTCTTTGAAATTCTTTGTATCTGAAACTTGGTCAACCAAATAGATATCATCATGAAACTTAGCATTCTTGCAACCATCTTCATGGCATTTGTATCATTTAATCAAGCTCTTGGTTCAATGACTCACGGCCTCAAGAGCGAAGAAGCAATTGCATCGGATCTGGTCAACCACGCTCAAGAATCAGGCTCTCCTCCAGGCTTTCCTCCAGGCTTTCCTCCAGGCTTTCCTGATATCTATATATGTAGGGCTTGCGCGGCAAACGGGCAGTTAAACTCATGCCGTGATCACAAGAAATAGTGGGCTTAACATGGGTCTTGTGAAAGTGCATGTAAAACAACTTGAATGGCATGGTGGAGTTAGTGATCAAATCTTTGTTAAGTGTACCCATTTTGTTGTCCATTGATTGGGAGGCAGGAGATACATGATTTGTTCTGCTGGGTTGTCATGGGCCAGTTTACTCTATCCCAATCACACACACATCCATTCCCCAAGCTATAACTGAGTCAAGAAAATGCACACAATGATGTTCAACACCCACTAGACAATGTTACCATCTTCCAATCTATGAAGCCTTGAGTAAATATGGTACAAGGTGTGAAAACATCTGATGCGTTTGATCTCTTGCCTTATCCCATTTTTGATATAAATGTGGATGTGAATAACAGATATGTAAGCTTGAGCAAATCACTTCCTGAGTGCCATCATACAAATGCCATTGCTATCTCTTGTTATATGTTTTCACTGAGACTGAAGAAATCAAATCAGTTGATTCCCATCAATATTTTATGTGAACTGATCCTTTGGCAACCGCAAGGGGTCCTGCTCTGCTGAACCCCAAGTACATCAACAAGAATCCACTGATCCAATATTTCTTACTTCATATATAAAAATCAAAACCTATACACATTCATCCAATGACAAGTCTATTACTCTAGTTTCAAGAGTGTCAACAGTAATTGTATTACAGGATATAAAGGTATTTGAAATTAGAAAGGTGCAATGATCTCACCATAGTTATGTGTTTTTTAGTTTAGGGATGAAAGTTTGATGCATAATGTTATCATGGCAGGATATATTATCATTATGTGTGGTGCCAGTGGTCATTCAATATCATTATATATAGTTGGTATTTTTGTCTGTGTCTGTGTTTAGGTTTTCATTTCTTATCACAACAATTTGTCATTTCAGACACTGTTTATTCTAGAAATAAAGTTTTCCTTATAGCCTTTCTAATAAACAACAGACTCAGGACATCTTTCTATGAGAATCTGGATTCCATAATTTCATGTTATAGGAATTATTCAATACAAGTCTGTTCATTACATTTTGATTTAATTTCATCATCACTCACAGGGTGGCTGTGGATGGGGCCCCCACTGTCAGGGGCCCTCTGGTGTAATTTTTTTTTCTCAATGTTTTGTCATTTTGACTCAGTTGAAGCGTCACCAAGCAACAATTTTGGTTGAACTGAGCATATATGAGCACTCCTCAATGGTCAGACTGCCTCAACAGCCAAATTAACAAAGTCCCTTGTTTTTGAGCTGTACAGGCCAGCCAGTACAGCTCAAAAAACAAGGGACTTTGTTAAGTTTTCTGAACATCCTGCTAATCAATACTGAGTTGGGAAACCACCAAGAAACCACCAATTTGATCCCTTGATACATATCATGTCCATGTCTTACTACCTCTTAGCAGGGAGGTAGGGGGATTGAAAGTGATTTCGTACAAAATCAACCGTGGCAGACTTTATTCTAGGTAGAATAATGCTATTGCCAGCCTTGCACTTGAACAAGTCAAGCGTGAGGATGGCGAGCTTCAGGGGGAACCTAGAGCCGGTGTTCAGATCTTATCTGAATACCGGCAAGTCTCGCCGAGAACGGGTAAGAGACCCTTTGAACCGTAGGGTGGGAGGGGACGAAGTCAAGAGGGTTCGAAAAAGTGGGACTTCTTACCCGCGAGAAGTGCTCCGTACGTGAGAGAGGGAGGCTGAAGTGAGACCAGCAACAGAGGAGAGAATTGGATCGGGATCTGATTCTCATTCGTGGGGGAAACTTGGCAAGTCTCCAGAGTTCACCACTTGCGTGCCTGGAAGGATGACCTCATCCAGGGCGTGACTGTCACGATATGTCCTCTGTCTCAGGCACAGAACTGAGACTGCGACAGGCAGCTCAAGTGTGAAATCTCATCACGTCGGGAGCTTCTTGGGTCGTGACATGGACAGGATCAATTCCTAGTCCCGGCGTCACTGATCATCAAATAACTCATACCTCCCTGCTTGACATCATGTATTACATATGTACATATAAGGAGCCTTGATGTGTGTCGGGGTTTACATACATTTACACACACTTAAGACTACATTGAAATGAATTAAGGTGGTTCAAGAAGAGATTTGCGAACACCCTGCACGCAGGTTGGCGATCAGGTATTTTAAGGATGGACAGTCCTTAAAATTTGTGTTCGCAAAGTGACGAACACCTCTAATTTAAGTTTTAAGACCTGGGAATTCCAGGGACAACATTTCTAAAAGCGCCATGGTCATTTTTTTTCGTCAATCCAACAGTTTTTTTTTTGTCTTTGCTATTTTTTTTGGTTTTTTTTGGAAAAAATCAAGGCTTCTTGCTGTTCATGAAGAAACAAGATTCTGGTCCATCCCCAGATCTCATCAAACCGGATTCCTACGTTCCCTCACAAGATTTCAACTTCTTCTTGGTTTGGTACCCTTCTTAACCGCCGAATCAGATCGGGATCGATTTCGAAGGGAACATGCCAACTTGGAATGCGAGAAACAGATTATGGAAGACGTACCTGGCTGGGAGGCTGGCAAGAGCGTTTATAACTCAAATTCAGTGCTCAACTCACCTCACATCTTTCTTCATAATTGGATTGTTGACTTATCTTGTTCTCATCTCATTTGCTTTGATCGGATGGATTGTGCTACTTAGAAATTATGTACCCAAAACTATCGTGCCCATGTAAAGATGCCGACATTCTGCTTAGTAACATGGCTCAGTCAAACATAGCCTTGATGTAAGCAGTGTACACACCATAGACAACACTTGAGATCGAGCTCATTCCGAGGTTTATGCATTTAATTACTTTGAGCATAAGTTTGAAGACAATCTATATGAAAATCTGTTGGGCAGGACACAAGATTGAATGACAAAGAAATAGTAGATGAACAGACTCAGACTAATCATGTTGGAGATATTACAAGTGCCAAACCTCCAGGAAACGTTGATTGATAGTGAACATGATTCTATGACTCCTTGACCATCAAGACATACAAAACCAACAAGAGACTATCTTCTAGCATACGGACAATTATCATTCTTCCAAACCGCTCCAGCACCAGTCCTAATCTGGTGCGAGGTCTCCTACAAAGAGTCTAAAATGAGCTGTTTGATAATGGGAGAGAAAATGACAAAGGTAGATGAGCAAAAGGGATCGCTTGTAGGAATGAAGAGGGAAAGCCCGAGTGAAGGTTTATGAATGTATGAAAGTGAAACTCAACCAGGATCCCACTCCATCAAAGTTTGATCTTCCCAAGTTTCTCCACCTGCTTTACCAATCACTGTAGTTCTAGCCTTTCCCTTATTAGCCTTTTGAACAATATGCGGATTCTGAACCGCATCAGGAGTATAGATAGATTGTTGAGCCGCTACGTTTGCATCGAAACTTGGATCGACATTCGAACCGGAAGCACCGGCACCTAAAACTGCTGAAGAAGTTGGATCGTAGTAATTAGACGACGTATGAAGGTTTGGAGCTGATGAATCAGTTTGTTGAGGTCCAGAAGCATAAGATGCTTGATAAGCTTGTAACTAGGATGGAGGATAGTGGTTGTAACCCTGTCCATGCGTGAAAGCCGAGGGTGTCGACGTGACCGCAGGAGTTTGGCCAGACCAAGAAAAGCATAAACCAAAGTGATCCGCCCCGCGTCCGTTTTCGATGAGGGGCTTGATGTGTGTTTGGACCCTCCTTGTTCAAATGATGTTGTTAATGAAAGAGAAGAAAAAAATCCAAAAAAAAAATTGGACAAAAAACTGTTACATCCAGGAACAACTAATGTTTGGAAAAAAGACAAATCGTAATTTTTTTTGCTCAAATGTTCCTGATTCTTTGGAAAGCTTCATAAATTTTAAGACAATTCATGAGATCGCAAAACAGTGAACCACCTCTAAAGGTGGTTCACCAACTTAAAATTTTACTTATAATTTAAGGCTCCCAAAACTGATTTAAAATTTTAAAAAAGGCTGTAAAAGCCCTTCTTGAACCGCCCTATTGTAGCTATTTGTGTGTCAAAACCAATAAGGCTTAAAAGGATGTGTCAAGGCCAAATCAGAAAGTGGTGAGTGGAAGGAATGGAATATATGATGAACAGATTGAGACAAAATTAAATTGAGTAATGTCAAGAGATGTCACCAAGTTGTGGAAATTTTGGAAGGAGCTATGTGATTGGAATTTGCATTGAGTTAATTGAACTACACCAGGGGGTAAACTTCCTTGGCCTGGGATGGTTCTGGAAACATGTCCAGGACTCTTGTTGCAAGAACCAAGACAAAGCGGTTCCGGTAACCAAATGAGGAGAACCGTGTGACAATCAGTTGTTTGCACCGGTTTTTGTGGGTTCAAAACAACCAAAAATCATAGTCAAAGATGGTATGAAGGTTGGTCAAGACTCAGATGAGACAATACCTTGACCCAAGTGCAACCATCTGGTTGTGATGTGATGTGTTTGACCTCGTCAGTCTTTGCTCGGCTGAGCTGTCAATCAATGGGTCCAGCACTCTTGAATACAGCCTGCTTTTCGGTGACTGCTACGTGATGGCAGTGTTTTTGTTTTGTAAAACCTGGAAACCTTCTGGACACATTCGGAAACAATTGAAATGTTGTAACGTGTCCGTAATACTATTGATCCTAGTTTTGGAACATGTCACTTACCCCCTGGTGTAGGGGTTGGGATTCTTTTTGTGTGCAAAATGTTCTGCCTGACAATCTTTCTTAGAAACCTGTCTCTTTTTGTTAGGAATTGTTTCCCCCCATCAAGGAAAAAGGTTCTTAACAGAAGTTGTCACCATTTTGACTTCTGCCTTCTCTAGTGTGTTACTGAGAACTCAACTAGATCAATCCTGTTACACTTCATTGTTTCTCTTTATTCCTCACCTTACTTTTTTATCAATCTTCCCTCCTAGTAGTTCATTATCTATGATCCTCCCCATATTTTCCAGAGTTTTTTTAGTTTAGCACTTGGCTAGTGTTGTTGCCTTAATTGTGTCTTGTCAACATGGGCTAATTATTTTGTCTCAACCTTTTTAAAAAGGTTGATCATCTTTGTAGAGATTAGAGACCCCATTAAATTTGTTTTCTGACAGAATATACATAAGGGGCCAAGTTGTTTCTTGGCAGGAAGCTTGGCCACTCTTCCTTCACATCTCAAAATTAACCAGCAAGTTTTTGAGCCATGGCCCAACTAGAAAACAAAGCACAATTCTTGACACACAATTACAGATCAGGCTATTTACTAAAACTCTTTAGTTTACTACGAAAATAGTTTGCAAGGTATGAATGTCTTTCAAGTTGTGATTGTCTTTTGGAGGAGAAGTCATTTTGTTCAATGATTTGATTTTGGGATTGAATTGTAGATTCATCAAAACAAGCTTTATTTGAATTGCCTTTATTGATGAGGTTTGGAACTACTGGAGGTTCTGGGAATGGGATGTCCTATAACAATGAGAATCAAATGAAATGGTGGAGAGGAATTATGTTTTAAATTGAAAGAACCTCTGAGAGGTAAGTCTTGAAATCTTCTCATCATCATTCTTTGATTTTTCTTTCACAGTAAATTTGGAGTCCTTGATTGAATTGAAAACAAGATTAGATTATGGTACTAGTATCACAATTGCAATTCCTTCAACTCAAGAATTAATTTCAAAAGATTTTGCAATGGAAGGAGATGAAGATAAAATGAGATTAGGTTCAATGATGATTGTTAGAGGGTCAGCTGGTTCATTAGCTTTAGTAACTACAAAAGGAAATTTTGGGAATATGAGCATTAGTAATCTTAGATTTTGGTATTTTCAGGGAATATATTATGTAAAGGTGTGGAATATCATGAGGAAGAAAAGAAGAGAAGAAGACTTGTCTTATGATTGTGGTCAGAGATGATTCCATGCTTCCAATTGTGGCTTATCAAGTCCCTTGTCTGCAAGTGAAGGCAGTAAGAGGTGGTCTGAGCTGTCTAGAAAAATTTGTCTTGGTAGTGAATGTGGTCAACACAGGGGTAGGATGTAGGTATTTTTAAAGGGGTTCAAAGTAGCTTGGGCAGGTTAAATTTTGATCACTAGATAGATTTTTCTGTACAATTCCGTCTTTCTTGCTTGTGTCCTGATTCCTGCTTATATGAAAAGAATCAATTTCAATTTTGGCTCTTTACTCATCAAACCTTAGTCCCACTGGTGTATAGTGATCATAAGTTTCACAAACCTATTTGATCATATGGATCAATAATCCAGTCTTTCTCCATATATGGTGTTCATTCAGCTGTACCTCTTCACTTGGAATATTGCCACCTGTCCTCCAGGTTGGCTTTTAGGTGCCTTTGTCATCAAAAGCCGCAGAACTTTGATTGATATAATTGCTGTGCCCTTGTGTGTGTTTTCATCCCTGTCACATCAACAGTCAAGTCTGACAAGTAGTTGGTGTGAGGTCCCAAAAAAGTACACATGTAGGTGGTTTTGAGTTACCAAGAAAAAGTGAAGGAATCATTGAACACCACAAGTATGGCTTGATCTCGTGATCATCAATCACCGGTAGGTTTTACAAGTAGGAAGAAACAGATGTACCCCAAAAGTCAGGGGGATTGTCTCAACGGGCCCAAGACCTATGAAGGAATTGAAAATAACAAAAAGGATGTGTACATGATATCTTGAATTGGAGGGCATGATGCTTAGTTTGGAGTAATAGAGGCTGTTAGAGCTCTTCACTTATATCTTTCTGAGCTCTTTTCATGAGGTTCATGTGCATTGTTTTTGCAGACTTGGCCCGTATAGGATCAAACTGGTGGACTATATAAAGGAAGAATCTCTTCAATCACAACTGCAGCAACTCTGTTGATGTTTAGGACCTTACAATCAAATTTGATCACGTCGGCTCTTCTGTTGTTGTCCTTCAGCGCTCGCAATGATCAACTTTCTGATCTACGACTTATTATCCATGGTCATTACATTCAATTGCGCTCACGGGCTGTTGTTCTCACCTGGGCTTGATTTGCGATGCCCAGGACAAGATTCATCTTCGTTTTGTCCATGAGACCATGATGAAGTAAAACTTTTCTTGAATCCAAAGACTCCATCATTCTTGAGGGTTGTATGGTCCACGACCCCAAAGACAATGCTACTTTTGAGATGCTCTGGATGAGAGAATCTCCAAAATAACCTCGGCTCCTCATCAAATTGAGTACTTGGGGCCCGCGTAGAATTTCTAAATTCTTCGGACCTTTGATTGTCTTTGGTGTTGTGCACCATCGTTCCGCATGTGTGGCTGTGGTCGATTCTTTTGAGAGGCATTGGACTCAAGTTCGATTTGGGTCGTCCTGTTCAGGCAATACAGGCTACGACAGAGCAATAGGAGACAGTTTGAGAAGACAATGATGAAGTTATTTTTACGGACATCCCCGCGAGTTGCGCTGTAAGGTAGATTTAGCAATCGGGTCGCAGGACGTATGTAGACTCTGTGAACGGTATCCGTTGATTCCCAATAACGTCCTGCCCAGCATAAGGTGAGTCAAAAAGATTTCTTCAAGTCCTCGAATTCGACAAACTGATCCCTGACGGAGCTCCATTTAGCGAAGATTCGGAACGTCAACCACCCACCGACTGCAATGCATGTACCGCGTTGATCAAGCTTACGTCATCGTATCACCACTGGCACTTTGAGTCTCGCCGCTGCTGAGCAGGCTCAGCTTAATCCGATGGCGCCACTGAAGGTCTCTTCGTAAGCCCCTGAAGTCTTGAAGGCGGGCATGCTTGGGATCCGAACCCGATAAATGGGACGCACATCGAACACCTAGAGCAAGATCGCTTCAGCTATATGTATACTGCGGGCGACGTATCTCGGATTGAAATCGTCAAAAGTCCGTAGAAATAAAAGCTTTTCGAAACTCGCAAGAAGGCGAGAAGTCATCAAAGGTTCCCAAGCCAGGTGCCCCCAGATTGTAATCATATGGGGTTCACACTTCGGCGATACATGGCCGTCCTTCAGGTGAGAGCGGAAACAAGGACGCGAACCTGACTAGGATTAATCGGAACAGATGCACGCTCGTTGGGTACGCCACGGTAGGACGTGTCTTACTTTGAAGCACGATTGAGCGCAAAATCCAGAAACCTGCGTGTAAAGTCGAACAAATGATTTTTCGAGCGACGGCGATAACTCGCATTCAGGTGATCAGGAGATGACCCTATCGACAACCGCCCGAGCTATATATATCGCCGAATTGTGAGGCATTGACGCAAGAAAAACTATCAGAAAAACTATGACATTTTTCGTGACGCAGCGTACGTGTCCTACATCATAGGAAACAGCCTTTTATGCTCAGTTCTCAGAATCAAGGCAATGTGCGTAAAACAAGGACACAAGAATTATTTAAATGGATGTCGCCGCTGGTTCACAATCACAATGTTTGAGCGGGTCAAAGACTAGCAACGTTCGCGCAAATCTGATCCAATCATTTCTCGTCGCACCCATGATTCGCGTTCAGGTGATTGCAATGGGAGATGACCCTACTGACATTCGCGCGATCAATCGTTGGATTGTCAGACATCCGTGCGACGAAAAATATGGCGTTTTTCTTTACATATTGTACGTATTCCACATCATAGGATATGTCCTTTTATTTAAACTGCGTTGTTTCGATAACAAATCCAGATAGACATCGCAGTTGAGGCAAAACCAGGATAAGATAATTGTTTAGCCGGTATAGCCGCTGGTCCACAGGCAACACGTTCGAAATGGGGAAGTGCGATGTGATGGCTATGAAGAAGCCCTTCCATCCGACATTAGGGAGTGGGGAAAATGAATGATATCGAACTTTGAGCAAGTAGATGGTCATACTCGGAGCAGAGATTGAAAATCGGAATAAATTTTGATACGTAAACAGTGACAGTTGTTCGCTTTTCGATCGTAGGATGCGTCGTGCGCGGTTCTGCGAGAAAGCCAGAAGTGTTCATGTAAATTCAATCGAATCATTTCTCGAGTCATTGATCGGGAGATTTCCCTATCGATATTTGCTCCATTTATGGCTGAATCTTTAAGCATCAGCGCAACAAAAATATAGCATTTATCACCACGTAGCGTACGTATTTCACATCATAGGATACGTCCTTTTATTCTGACTATCTGATTTCGAAAACAAATCCAGACGGACATCACATTTCTCAAAACGAAGGCTTCTTGCGGGATAAAAGAATTCTTCTGATGGATATAGCCGCCGATGTCCACGTTGAATGTTCGAAATGAGCTGTGATGGCTACTTCATTAGGAAGTGGTTACATTGTATGATCTCCAACATGAATTTGGGAAATGGGCAGAGAAGAGATTGACTATCGGATCAGCGTTGGTACGTCATCTGTAAAATTTGTTCAGTTGGGGAACTTCCGCTTAGGATAGCTGATGTTGAGTCATATGTTAGGTTAGAGAGCATCTCAGGATGCCGTTCATGGGGCGAAGAGTCCTCAGTTGGGACTTCCGTCCGGTATTCGTCCTCCGTCATACTGAGTTGGGCTGAAAAGGTGTCAAGGAGGGTACAAATTTTGATCTGCCTCTAATAAAAAGGGCTCCGCTATCACGCCATAGAATTGGTGAATCGTAGTAGCCTCCTTTGAGGCGGAAATTAAAAGCAGCGAGTCGCACGTTTCTTTTTCGTGTCATGAATATGTTAAAGAATCCGAAATCTTCAAATGACGCGAAAAATCTCCACACGAATCGCTCCTTGTGAATCAGACCATCGCCGCTCAAACATCGTACGGTGAAAATTTCAAACACTGAGGAAGGTCAGGCAAGACTTGTAAGTTCATCATTCCCTTGAAAATGTAGGATATCTTCTAGGACTGATAGAATCTTGTCTCGATACACTATTACAATTCTGCCAGGTAGAATGGCCATCTATGCTCTGGTGTTCATGCTCACGAGGCTAAATGACCTAATGATAATATTTGCGGGGACGTTTTGCCTACATCATCAAGTCATTTTTTGAAGCAGCCGGCAAGGATACAATAGACAGATCAGAATGCCAAGACGATCAGAAATGCGTGTTGGGATTATTTTCAATCGAGATTCATTTGTTTCCTTCAATGGTGTGGTAGGCCTTGTGCTGACCCTCAGCCATCTGGTCTTCTTCCGCGTGTAGTCAAATTAAAAAGGGGGTCATCACCGTTTCTCATTGATGTCATATATGATGAGTTGACTGTGATACCATGGCCTCACGCCTCGAAAAACAGATGGTATATCCTCCGTGATGATCTTCAGATAGACTTATTCACACTTTCATATCCTCTAGCTCTCCACCCACCCATCTTATGCAGAGTATGAGGTAAGCTATGTTTCATGCCCACCTCCTCTTCATTTTATGGGATTAGGACTTAAACTGACCATTTGATTTCTCTTTCAGGATCCAGAAAGTCCCCAAGTCTCCTCACGTTTCTTCACTTTGATGTCTTCCTAAATCACGACCCGCTTATCTTTTTTCAACGCTATCATCATTGTCCCCCAAATCTTCAACTCAGATATCCATACCCCATTGAAGCTAAGTAGCTAATAGAAACCCCAATATCGATCTTCTTCATCTACATCATGTACCTACCAATCCTGAATTCGATCTCACGACCTGTTTCATGCTGTCTGAATTTTTTTTGTGGCTCAAAATCAACCCCACCGACCAGAATTGTTAAGACTGATATAATCCGTTTAGCTGATGTACCCAGCATCACTACCGATGTCTACACGCGTATCTCTCCACCCATTTTGACGATTCGAGCAGAAAACCCCTTAGTCGCATCTGAACCTTTACTGGAAGCTAATCCCGAAGCTATACAGTCATCTGATATCGCATCCCCGTAAGCCTTATGTTTCCTTTAAATTTTTCAAACCGCAGCTCGTACCTGATGTTGGACACCTCAGCTGACAACTTGATCATACTTGATCAGGGAAATTGACCGTGAATCACAAAACCCACCAGATTGGGTTGTGATAGCTCTGGCCATATCGCTCTTGTTCCTAACGATAGGCCTTAGCATGGCGACTTACTGTCACATTCGTAAAGAAGAACCACGTAGACAAGTAGGACCGCTTAGCAATGTCAACAGTGGAGATAGAACCATTCGTTCTAGTAGAAACAGCAGATCCTTTGCAGTAAGTCTGGTTCGGCTTTCCCAATTTCCATTAAAAAAGTCTTAGTCAGTACAGCCGTTCATAAAATCAATCAGACCACGGTCCCCTTAGAATCTCGCCCCCTTCCACCTGGTGTTCACCCTGATCTCGTCGTTCCTGTTACACATCCTTTAAAGTCAAGAAAAGGAAAGGGAATTGCGAGCGCGACCATCAGTGCGCCAAAGCGAATCCCTACCCGCCAACCACGAAACGTCATACCATTTCCAACCTTGATCCCGACACACCGAGCGGAAGGATCCGAGTTGCTTAAAGTCTCTGCATCAACCGCATGGTCTCCGGTGATTAATCGTGACCCGTATGGAACAGCTCGAGTTTCTTACGAACATCTTATACTTTCACCCGCTGCTAGAAAACGACGAGTGCCATCTTTAGCTTGCGATCAACGTACTTTACTTGCTATAGCTTCTCACGAGATCGAAACCCGGGAGTCTGAAACTAAACGTACATCAGGTAAACCTTTCTTATCAAAACCTTTCGCAAAAATAAACGCAAACCAAAAGAAGGAAGAGAGAAAGAAGGCAGAGGCAAAGAAGGAAGAGGCCAAGGAGGGAAAAGGCAAGAAGGAAAATGAAAATGCCGAAGGTGTTGTCATTAACCTGGTTCCCAGGGTGCTTTCATTAATCATTGAAGAAGAAGATTGATTCGTGTGAGTTATTTTATATTTTCCTTCCAAATATTTTCTAAGCCTTTGTCTTTCTCACTGAAATATCTCTTCTTTTTTTCTTAGCTGACAATCTCCGTTCAAGAAAAATGATACCGAATTGAGCTCTACTACTTTTGGAAAACACAATTCATGACTTCTCCGACTTTTAGAAAAAACGACGTGATACCTTTTCTATGTTTTAATGAAAATGAGACGTGGACTTCGCTCGAAAAGAATTGAACCGTGCTTGAAAAAACTAAACCTCAAAAAAATCAAAGCTTGCTTGAAAAAAACCTTAGTTGAAAAAAAATATTAAACTTGCTTAGTTTGTTATTTGTTTTATTTTACATATTCACTTTTTCAAAAATGTGAATCCCCTATCTTCGTTTTATACACACGACTTGTAAAACTGACCCCTTGTGATCGGGGTTCCGTGCTTCCTTGTTCATTTTCAAAAATAACAAAATCTTTTACAAAAAATTGTTTTAGTTTCTCGTTTCATTTTGCTTGTTTTCTTTTTTACAGATTATTCTCATTTACTTATAGTTTTTAACTATTTAGTTAGATCGAGGTATTCGAATATGCTCCCAATGATATCTTATGTTTGTACCCCCCCACCACACCTTTCGAGGTTTTCCATATTATTGGTGAATGTGACACGTGTCTATTTTGGTGAAGTCGAGCGCATCACCCAACCGTTTTTGAAAGATCTCTGTACTTGTAAGGCATGGACTCAGAACTAAGAGTATGAAGGCAACGACAAAGTCTTGTGTTGTGAGAAATCACGACTAGTCACGATGGGTTCGGCATAAAGAATACATATTGTGACTAATGATATCTTTCTCAAGTGGAACTTTTTCAAAGAAACTGATCAAAGCTTTCCCTTTTGCGAGCAAGCTCAGCGTCGAGAGTACCATCTAATTCAGCGACTCGTATGTTAGGCAGACCATCTTCGGTCGCAATGGCTTTTAGTACATGAAACACGCTGGGACTTTTTTTAGACTGTTGGACATGTCTCATCAAAATCTCAACGTAGGATTATGGTATAAACTCTAAAATTCAAAGGTCGGTTTCACAAAGACGTCTCGATGCAAAAACTTGATGCCACTCTACAATCTTGATATTCCAGGCAAAAGTTTTTGAAGTCTCAAAAGGATAACAGGAAGTATGGAATTTGAAAGAGTTTGGACCACAGGTCACTATGGATATTGACATTGTTGAACTCAGGTCTCATCGCAGAGTGATGAGTCTTTTGAAGTTTTTGAAAGAATTCATTTGTCGGTGTGTTTGAGATACACATTTGTCGTACGTGCCATTCTTTTCTTCCAATAAGATTCTCAATGATGAATGGCTCTGGCTATCTCTCGCACAGGGGAAAGAGGAGACTTCAGTCATATGTAGGAGGTCGACTGACATTTTGATCAGTACCTCATATATCTTGAGAATGATGTTGACCTTTCGATGTGATTAGTAGTCGACTCCTGGACGTCATGAGAATGTAAATGCTGACGTCTTGTGACAAATCCTTTGTGTGTGCTGTGACTTGTTGGTTCAATTGGTAAACTTGATTCTATTTTGAGAAATCAGATTGAAATCGATTCGTCAAGATATACAAAAACGCTCTCAACTTCTTCTCATCACTTGGATTCGATTCAGCAGCACACTGAAGCACATCGAAGAAATTCAGACTCGTTGAACTACGAAAACTACGAAGAGAGGATTACTAGTCATCGATTTCCTAAATTTTTGCGATCAAAAGTATTCGAATCATCATGGCACGACCACCATCTTCCAACGTGAGCAAATTTCAATGAGAACAAAGTAAACCTCGTCAAAAACCGATATTGACAACTTCGCGCATACATTTTGATATGTTTCGATGATGCGTTTAGACCGACGTGATCCTCTACATCCTTGCGATTTTTGTTCCCCCTGCATCGGTGTTCTATAAACGTAAGTGTAACTTTCATGACGAAGCTCTCCCTTTCATCACCGATAAACTCATATCCCCAATAACTTGTGTTGTTCAAATTCTTAGGTCAATGTGGGCCCGACTTTTGGATCAATATCTTACTTTTCATTCGTCAGTCTTATTTCTCACAAGTTGATGACTTCTATCTGTTCGATTGACGTATAGCGCTAATGTCTGGCCGGTTTGTGGATTGGATTCATTATCGGAAATAGTTGGTTGGATACCCGGTGTGTTACATGCTTGGTGGATCATTAGCAAGTATGAGACACCAGAGAATGCATATGCCGCTGCACCTCTCAAATGATCTATTTCTTCATACATCCCATAACTCAGGATTTCAGGTCACCGACTATATATCAACCAAATGATGACACTGTAACGAACTCCTTCGAACGTCTTTGCTAGTAGTACAATCTTGAACACGCCATTTTACCATCTCATCTTTCTGTATCGTTTGATTGTTTGCCTCGGGTTTTAATCATCTCTGCACTCGTTTTCGAACTATTGCATCTGTTTTTCTTCTTCTCTTTATGTACATCTTATTGTGTTCCAAGTGACTTGTTTTCCTCAAACTGACAAGGTTTCAAGTAACACTGCTTCATAGGAAGAAGCCTTGAATACTGCTTCGTTTGTTCACACGAACGCGATAACGTGCACTTTTTGAAACGTATTGAGAGTTGTCTCTTCACAAAAGGCTGAGTTCTCCGCAGGCAGGCGCACCGAACCTTTCTTCCACTGCTCCAGCGCATACGGTCTCGATGTCGACAGGGGTAGATAGTCCCACTTTGTTCCATGTTTGTCTGGACTTTATCTTGATTTGGTTCCACCAATATCATATGACTATGATATTGACGGCATTAATATGATGAAGCAGCTACTGGGCAAAATACAACTTGAAAGTATCCCTCTGCCTTCTCATTTGACTTAAAGCACAGTAGACTCGACTGATTCAAAATATATTACAGCAGTACTATTATTGAACACAAAACACTCAATCAAAGGTACATCAAAACTACATCTTGGTCACACCACAATTGAGCAGTCTCAGGACCTATGTGAATTGGAAAGTTGTTCATAACAAGAACGGAGTTCTTTGTGGACCCTGGATTCATCATAGGCAGCTAGAGAACAAAATATCAAAATATCAGCTTGGCGTAAACCATGAGAGTCCCTTGGAGTGAGCGGTCAACTTTATCAGTATGTTCACCAATTGGAGCCCATCACATAGTCCTGTAACAGTACAGATTATGCCTAATAATTGAGGTTTCATTTAGATGCAACAGTTGAAGAAGAAATCCAATCAGATCAGCAAGCAGATTGGAAAACTGCATAGAGAAAAAGACTGACCAAGGGAAACTAATCAATCAATTGGGATGCCTAAGACCAATCCATCTCAGATTGGTTGGGATTGTGAGTCCAACAAATGTTATGAGTCAAGCTAATCTTCTTGCTCAGCTCATGGGAGATGGTTGGCTGTGGAACTTGTGCTCATGAGTACAGTAGACTCTGAGAAAACCGATAGTTGTCAAAAGCGATACTCTGGAAAACCCGATACTTTTTGGGTCAAATATATTTTATGGATGCTGATGCGAGGACACCCCCCCCCTTCACTCGGAGGACACCCCTCTCCCTGTATTACATATGTATTGAGTAACTTAAAGTTACATATGTATGCAGTTGAAAGAAAAAAACATGGCCCACATGTTTTTTCAATCCACTGGAAACCATCCACCACATATTCATCTTCAAAGTTTTCAACTAATGCCTGACACCACGCCAATTGATCCAGTATTACTAGGCCTCGAACCACATCAGCTACCGTACACTTCATGCAAGGAAGCAGAGGATGCCATTCAAGGCTACGCTAATAGTCGTGGATACTTTTTGAACCGACTCCGCTCAAAGAAAAGCAAAACTGGATGTGTCAGAAAAGTGTGGCTAGAATGTGCTCATGGAGGAAAGCATCGACCACAGGAAAACAATATACGAAAAACATCTACTCGGCTCTTAGAGTGTCCATGGTCAGCTGAAATTAAACGCCAAGCAATAATTGATGATGTGTATGAATGGAGGGTTCTAATCACCATGAATGAACATAACCACGAGCCTTCAAAGTCTTTAGTAGAAATACCCGGTGCAAGATCTCTGACAAGCAATCAGCAAGACAAAGTCAAACAGATGAACATATGCGGAACAGCACCTCGAGTTATCTTGAAGAATGTGAAATTATCAGACCCCACTAATTTAAGCATACCTCGCGACATCTATAACTTGAATAGTCGGCACAAGGCTGATTTTCTCCAAGGACAAACATCACTTGAAGCTTTACTCGACACCCTCAAGGAAGAAACTGTTTATCATGCATATGAGAAAGACACTAATAACCACTTGCTCCGTCTTTTCATTGCACCCAATCTATGTGTCTCAGCAGCTAAAACCTACGGTGCTACAGATGTGCTGCTGATGGACTCGACATACAAGAGTAACAGGTGTTGTTGTCTCTTTGATATCTTGATCAAGCAACGGAAACTCATATGAACTACATCTTTTTGGGGCAGATACAAAATGCCACTTCTACACGTTGTAGGTGTCACATCAACACATCAAACACTCTCCTTATGTTACTGTTTCATGCATCGAGAAACTGAAGAGGATTATATATGGGCATTGGAACACGTCAAACTTGCCTACAAATCACTTATATCAAAAGAAGTCGTTGTAGTTACCAATCGAGAACTCGCCCTGATGCGTGGGATTAGTCAAAGCTTTCCCGGAAGGAAAAAACTTGCTGTGTAAATGGCATATTAATCAAAATATCAATGCAAACTTGAAGAAATACTTTCCTGGAAAAAACGGAAACGAAGACAGCGAGGATTGGAATAAATTCAAAGCCAAATGGACAGAGGTTTGCGACTCGATTTCTCCCGAAGAATTCGCAGAACGATTTCAGCAACTTCAAGAATATATCAAGCCGGATGGGTATCAATATCTTGACAAGACTTGGATCAAGTATAAAGAAATGTTTGTCCTTGCCTGGACAAAGGATGTGAAACACTTTGGTCACACAGTTACCTCACGAGCCGAAGGGGGTCACACCAATATAAAGGGTTGGATATTGGTATCTACTGGCGATCTTCAATGTGTTTACATAAAGATTAACCTTGCATGCGAACAACAAGTTAACTTGATATCTCATAAAACCTCATATGATTGCACCCACAATCTCATTCAGCTTCGAAGCGATTTCTGGCATCGGGTCCATCGCAAGATTTCACATCACGCATTGATCCTAGTGTGTAGCATCAAGTTTTTTATGATTCAAACTGTCGTATGTTGGCTGAAATCCTTATCATAATCCATAGACCTTGGAACAGTATCAAAAAGCAGTTTCAATCACAACCACATCAACTTGCACATATGTATTCAACGGGTCTCAAGGTTTACCTTGTTCACATTTCATCCGTCACCTGCTTGATTCAGGTGAATCACTCATGATCCAGCACTTTGATCCACACTGGCATTTGAACCGAGTCAGGCATGACTCAAGTGATCGGTCTACACCAACCACCAGTGAATTATTCCACCATCTAAGAATACAACACGCAAACTTACCTCCACATCTTCAACTCACCCTCGAGAACGGTCTCAGCGACTTACTAAAAAACTGTACAGGATCTATCAGCGATCCTATCCCGATCCAAACTCGAGGAAGGCCTTCTGGGGCCACTTCAAACTCTACCAAAAGAGATCTATCACATTTTGAGCATATGATAGCCGATAAAACTTCAACTCAACCAACAAAGAGAAAATGTGGGCTTTGTCGGGAAGGAGGACATGACAAACGCAGCTGTCCTAATACTAATAGGGCTCTAGAGGCCGAGGCCATTTGAGTCTGAGATGATCATTGCAATTGAAGATTTTACATCCCTTTGAACCAATCATGTGCCACTTGAGAGGTCTTCTATATGTAAGCTCGTCAACAAGGCTTCCGATGAGATTTGAGATCATACATAAGTATAATCTTCATGTCCGATGTAAGTAAATCGAGCGCTGCATGATCGCTCGATTTGAAATGAACGATTTTTTTAAAAATCAGATCATTGAATTGAATACATCTGTAATACAGGGAGGGGGGTGTCCTCCGAGTGAAGGGGGGGGTGTCCTCGCATCAGCATCCTATTTTATTTGCAGTAAAATGGGTTGGAAAACCGATAAACCTGTCAAACCCGATAAGCGATACTTTTTTTTTGGTTTCCCGGGTTTAAAACCGATAATTTAGGTGGTTGTGCGACTTGTGGTTTTCGTTTTTTTGTGCTTCTTCCTGTTCTGTACATCCTTTTTCATTGCAAAAGCTTCACCTGGCATTCACAATTATAAGTTTTCATATCATGCTTCCTAAGGACCTCTCTACATACAACATTTCTCACATTGAGAAAGGATTTGAGGCATTGAAATCCGAAAATGATGCTCGATTAAAACCTTTGAAAGAATTGATGAGCTCAGGAAAAAAACTTACTGAAGCTGAAGAACGGTTCATGGATCAATCAGCTAACCTTGTTGACGAGTGGAAGGTGGTGGAACACATCAAAGAAGTTGGAGATGTTGCTCGTGCTGCCATTGACCTTAACAAGGAGGAGAAGGCTGCATTGGAGGTGCTAATTCTCAAGGCTGATCAAACACGTCCAGTGATGTTAAAAGCAGTGAACAGTGAGTCTATGAACTTTTCATTGTGATCAATCGAAGTTGTCTTTCTCAAATGGATGATGTTTTGACCTTTGAACTGTGTTTCTAGAAAAGCGTAAAAATACGGAAACTTTGAAGCCAAACCCTTCCACCAAAAACAAAGTCAAAAATAAAAAGGCAAAAGTCGTGAAGAAGGTCAACCCAACGCTTGCTCAGCGAATTGAAATCCTAGACTGGCATCATGCTAATGGGGGCAAGCAAACTAAGACCGCTCAAAGATTCAAAGAATTGTATCCCGAGCTCCGATTTGGACAGCCTCGGCTTTCGGAATGGTTGAGGGAAGAGAAAGAGACCCAGTTCCGAGCCGACTATAATTCTGGGGTTGGTCTGAACTCCAAGCGAATCACTTCAACCGAGCACCCTCAAGTTACTCAAGCACTTGAGACTTGGGTGACTCAGGCTGAACACTTGGGTCTTATCTTAAGTGGCTCAGTGATGCGTACGATGTGGAATCGCTTTGCGGACCTCTTCAAGGTACCAGATGAAGACCAACTCCGTCTCTCTGAAGGATGGTTGACCAGTTTCAAGAGCCGAACGGGCCTGCGTTCCGTCAAACGTCATGGTGAGGCTGGTTCAGCTTCACCTGATACTGTTGCTGCAGAGAGGTCTCGTGTGCGTGCAATCACGGATCTATACGATCTCGCCAATATCTATAATATGGATGAGACTGGCCTATTTTATGGGTACGTCTTTTTTACAATAATTTAGCCCTCCTTTCATTTTGCTGATGTACTTTACGCTTCTGTAGAATGCCACCAGACAAGGGATTAGCTTTCAATGCAAAGTCTGGGATCAAGTCAGACAAGCGTTGCCTGACATATGCTTTTGCAATCAATGCCGACGGATCCGATAAGTGTCGTCCTTTCATCATAGGAAAAGCTCATAAACCTGTATGCTTTCATGGGAAGACAGGCGAGCAACTCGGCTTCTACTATTGGAACAACACAAAAGCTTGGATGCAGACTGGAATCTTTATCAAGTGGATTGAATCCTGGGATCAGGAGCTTAGATTGGAAGGTCGCAATATATTACTTCTTGTAGACAACTTTTCCGGTCACTCAGTTGACCCAGACAGACCTTTAACAAACATCCACCTCGAATTCTTTGCTCCAAATCTTACATCTCATGTCCAACCACTTGATGCGGGTATCATTGCCAACTTCAAGTGTCATTACCGATCCAAATTTATCAACTACGCGATTGATCGTTACGAGCTCCAAATCCCAATTGGTGAGATCTACAAGATTCATCAACTGGATGCTATGAAGCTTGCTTCCGAGGCGTGGTTTAGGGTCTCTGACACGACAATCGCAACTGCTGGCGAAAGTCAGGTATTCTGTCCGTTCGAAATCCTGATGGATCGGTCAAGGGTCAGGATAATCATGACCATACTGAAGATTCCAATTCAGATCCGATAATCGATGACGAAGCTACAGAGACTTTAAGATCCGACTTGGACAGTCTTGAAAGGTTGAATCTTGTCCATAAACCAAACCGAATGTCACTCTCTGAGCTTCTCAATCCAATTGGCGAGCATTCAAGTGGTTTAGAAGAATGGACACCCGAAGAGATTGTTGCAAGCATAGAAGAAGAAATGAAAGAAAAGGCTAAAGTTGAGATAACACCACCACCACCTCGACCAACTCATCAAGAGTTCCTCAAAGCTTCAGAGATCATGTTGGGATTTATGGCCTATGAAGAAGATAATGTAGCAAAAGGGTGGGAACGTGCTATTAGGGCCTCAGTAAGACATTACCGCTTAGTCCGTGCCCAAACTGCCAAGCAGCAAACCCTCACAACTTTCTTTTTCAAAGATTCTTAAACTGTTGTTATATATCTTTGTCATAACCGATAATTTTGCTGCAATTTGATTTTTATCGGTGTTCTCAGAGTTTTGATAAAACCAATACTCTGTCAAAACCGATAGGATTGGCCCCAATTTTTCGATTATCGGTTTTCTCAGAGTCTACTGTATTTCTCCAAATTCCACACCGTCTCTCTTTGGACAGAGTCCATTTGTCTGCAATTGTGTGCTTTACCATTTTGTGCCTGCGAGGCTTGATGTGAGTGGGTACACCAAGCGTTGTAGTTTTCTGAAGTTGAGATGACGGAGCCAGTGGCTTGGTACTTGGATAACCATATCTTGTAAGACGTTCTGGAGATCTTCAAGCCGCTCTGTACAAAGATATCCTGGACTTTTCCACCTTGAGGTAGCTACTGAACAACCAAATTGACTTGAGTATAATAAAAACAGCTGTTACTAGCTTGTCTGTAAGATTTTTTGATACGGATGTAAGACTATGCTGCTGAAAATTGTTGATTTGGGTGATTTTGAAGTGATAAAGAGAGAATCATGGGTTCTCAATTCCATTTAAAATTTCAATTATTTCAAATTTTTGAAGGATGAGTACCTTGTAAGAATTTGATAGATAAGTGGTTTGTGATTGTAAGTTTGGTCAGGTTAGGTAAATGGAATACTCATCCTTCAAAAAACATTTCAATGATTGCATTAGGTAGAGCTCTGGGTTACAAACATTGAGTCTGATTGGAAAGAAACAATACAAGATCCATACTGGCCTGATCTGAAAAAGTTTCAGGTTACTAATCATGCCCCTACCTGTCTTTGTAGAAAGTTTGCTTTTTCTTATAGAAAGACTCTAGACCTAGAAAACTTGTGTCAGGAGAATGGAATTGAAACAAACATTATTTGTGTCAAGGATGATGATGATGATATCTCTGAAACTGGTGACGCAGATGAAGATTCAGAATGGGGTATGATCTGTATAATGGTTCAGATGATGGAGTTAGCTTTCATTGTCTTGATATTCAGTTGTAAGTTTTACATCATCCACACTTTGGAATGCAATTCCAATGCCAGTATAAGGACTTGTGTAGCACACCAGAGTCACCTTGGTGTTTTTTACTTCATTTTTTTGCATGGTTCAAATGACTTCATTTCTTGTTGTTCAGAGAGAAGGTCTCCATATATGTGCTGAGCTACCCCATCCAAACATCCATCAAATTTACTATGAGCTATCTGAACGCCCCAAACGCTGATGGTGCAATAATTACCACATCCCAAAGATAGCATTGTAGAAATCTGAATCTTCATCCACGTCACCAGTTTCAGAAATATCATCAGATTCATCATCATCTGTGTTTCTTCAATAGTAAGTCATACACCATTTTTCTTCAAGTTTTGAATGGGTACTTATTTGTGATATTTATGGCTCTCAAACCTGACCCGGTTTTCAAAAACCCAGTCAAGCCAGTTGAATTTTTGGCAGTTACTTTGTGTATCAACTTGACATTTGTTGACAGCTCCCAGCCAAAAATTCCACTGGGTCAACTGGGTTTTTTGAAACTGAGTCAGGTTTGAGAGCCACAATTGATCCTGTTGTGGTCATAAATTATCTCCACCTTGTGCAAGTTGAAGTTTAAAGAATCAAATCTGATAAGTTCAATCAAGTGAGTCTGGTTTGGATAGTTGACTGCTACAAGATGCAAAATAACTACCAAATGGACAAAACCAAAACTTGAGAATATAAATTGAAGTACACTGAGGGGAGGAACTTGGGATAGGTCTTGTCCAAGTCCTCCTTGAATAGTTTCCTTCCTTTGCAGATGGCGGAAAACTTCAGCAGGAATGTAGACCTTCTGATTTAGGTAACATTGATGTGTCTTTTTCTTGGTTTGATATTTTCTTCCATCCGTGTTTGAGAGGGAACCATGGGTCACAGCCCCACGGCTGGCCGCAAGGGAACCGGCTGCGCTGCAGCGCCGTGCGCAATGGCGGCGGCGTCCCGGGCGCATCAACTGGCGCCACACACAGGGTTTTCCCAGGTCAAGCTCCAACTCATGTTGTGGGCGCGGCACAAAAAGCGTGAAAAAGTCGCGCCTGGTAGCGCCCCAAATCTTCAAAATGTGTAGGGGCGCGCCCCATAGTTCGTCCGCGGGTTTTTGTCACCATCTCCATCAGAAATGCCTGAGGAGGAGTCAGGGACTCTGAGGAGTGTCCTTCATCTTGGTATTGAGATATTGGTCCAACAGTCTACCTCACTCTGAGCTGTTGTCACTTGACAGACAGAGTCTTGTCCAAAAGATGTAAGCACTCACTGTAAGAGTTTCATGAGGATAGAGTCGCAGTTGACTTCCATTTACCGTGATATCTCTTGCAATCTACCTTGCAATCAATGACTAGAATTCTTTTATTGGAAACTATGTACTGCTGTAGAAGATTTTTACTTTTTTTCTACTTTTTTGGGGGCAAAGGGCGCGCCTTACGCGCCCCGCTGGCGCCCGCGCCACCCCAATCGAGTTTTTTTGCGCCTGGGCGCGCATGTTTCAAAAAGGACGCGCCCACAACATGAGCTCCAACCAATGAACAATCATGCGCGCCGATGCGCGTCGCAATTTGACATTTCCTACCTTCGCAACAATCAACCATTGCAAAGTTTCTTCCTACCAACTGTCTATGTTCAAACAGCATCTTCAGGAAGTATGCATCACCATGTCCCAAAGTTATTAGCTTTGGATGGGAAGGAGATTTTGAAATGGGAAACATCATGGATCAATACTCATCAAAATAAAACAACTATCAACAATCAGTTCAATTGTGTGTTGCTGACAAAAAACCAAGTCTTCAACTTCTCTGTAAGAAAGAAATGGCGCTCCGTTTTTGATCTCAAATTTCTTTAAATTTGGCCAAAGTTGAATTTGGGTGATGTTGCCTCAATCTTAATTGTTGTAAGATGCATTGTCACTTATTAAGAGCCATAAAATATTCTTTGAATGTCGAAAAGCTTTTTTTATCACTTTATAAACAGACCTTTGAAGTTTGATTGACAATTGACATTACAGATGATGTGGTATCCCCAATCAATGTGATACAGTGATCTTTATCAACTTGTCCATCTTAATGATACATTTAAATAAAAGCTAAGAAAAAAAAACTGAAGACTCGTCGATATGAGGTGATAGTATTAGTATACATATTTTTGGGCTTGTGTTGAATTGGTTGATGTTAGAATGAAGTGAACAGTGAACCTCATGATCATGAAAAAAAAGACTCCAGAACCCAGGCGAAAGTCATTGATCATGAAATAACCTGAACCAAAAGCATGTGAATGAGGGGAATATGATTAAGGTTCAGAATTCACCTCCCAATTATCTTGCAAATTCCCAGCACCACCCTGAAGAAGTTCAAGCAAGTGAACATGTGATTCAGGTATGCCGTGGTCAAAAATATCTTCCTCATCAGTACACGTGCCATTGAAAATCATCTCAACTGAATGTTGTTGACACAAGGCTTCTAAATCATCAACCTCTTTACGACGAAGAAAACGTGCTCGATTCGTGATTTCAAACGTTTTCAAATTGGGCCAAATTTTATCTCGGATTAAGTCTTCCAAATCTTGGCTTCTGAAACTCAAATGGTGACCTATTGAGAGCCACGAGAGGTTTTTCGAGTGTTGAAAAGCTCTCAAGAATTGGATTGGTAAATAGCTCGAAATGTCCAAATTGGTCAACCTAGGTAGATCAAATTGAAATTTATCATCTTTCAAGTCTTGAAGTGTTGCGGCTGAGTCTAAAGTGCTACGGTAAAGGGCGAGATTGATGAACATAATTGATGACAAAGTCGAGGCAAAAAGTTTGATGAATTCATGGAAGACTGGTACTGAGACTCGATCACAGTCTACTAATGATAAACATTTCAATGAACTCTTCCAATCGCATATTGTCCAACTAGAATCTAAACACTCCACCTTATCAAAATGTATTTCAACGAGATGGGTAAGGGAAGCAAGATGAAGGCCAAGCGGAGATCGGCAACCTTCTCGCAGATCTGAAGTATCCGGATGAGTCGCTGCAATCCCTGAACAAGCAAAAGTTTGGAGTCGAGGAATGTTGATGAGAATATCTACTAGAAAGGTTTCTGTGTAAGGTGGTCGATCACTAGGAGAGTTCAGTGAAAGATGAATAAGTGAAGTAAGTTGTGAGATGGGGCCGATAAGTAAGTTCGGCATTTGAGGATGAGTAGATAATGTTGAATCGTTTAGCTGATAGTTTGGAAACAACATCTCTCCAGTCTTGATAGGTATAGAAGATTTTGGATCGAGATCGAGGTCGATACCAAGGATATTTGGGCAAGATGTTAAGATTTTGATTATAACTTCAGATCGAGACTGAGGATCCCATTGTTGATCGCAAACTGGTACATTATTATCTCTTGCATTCATGATTACTTCACGCTCCTTAGCAAGCGATTTGTAGTCTGAGACTCGCCACCGGAGTATTCTAACATGATCTGAATGTCTTTGAATAATTTCTTGTGTGGATTTTAGTCTATCCAAGGTAAAGCCTTGGAAATCTAAGCGCTAGAGAAGATTATTTCATCGGTTAATCAGTGAAAGATGAGGTAGGATGATGATGAGAAACCGATTGCATACCTCAAAAAAATAAGGAGAGAACACTCGATAGAATGAACGGTTGACTGAGGCGAGTGATAGGATATCGATCAAAGGAAGATCTTTGAAGGTACAAGAATAAGTGATGTCAGCACACTGTGTAATCTTTCATCAATGGAGTATTAGACCAGTAAGCAAAAAAGCCAATGCAAAGGCGTTGTGCATGAAAAGTGGATAGGATGGTGAAATGGTCAAGGAAATCGACTGACGGTCGCGTGCTTTTTGAAATTTTCGAAGGCGTTGATTGTCGTCATCTTCAAAGTATTGTTCTATGTGAATCGATTCGGTCTGTTGGTCTATTGGCTGGCTTGCAGGAAGCTGGCGAAGCCAGTAGAGAATGGTTTCCCAAATTTCGATTGGCATAGACAACAAGCCCGCCTGCATGATTTGCTGATGATGTGGATGCTTGAAGGTGAAAGTGAAGGTGAATATGAAGTTAAGATGATTTCTGAAGGTGAAGGTTCCGATGAGCCTAAATTGTCAATGGATTGGATTTCCTCGTGAAGTTGTATTGTTGACCTCAAGTTGCGGATATCTGCTTTGACCATCGATTCTAATCTACGATAGTTTCAATATATACATCCAGGTAGATCCAGGTAGATCCATTTGTTCAGCCTGCAGCACCCCTGCGCTGGGTCTCGGCATCCGGGACTAACACCCATTCCCAACACTCCTTGGCTGATACTTGGGCAAGAACGTGATCAAAGGTATCTTTCATTCCCACGGTGCAAAGTTGAGCATCAAAGAGCTAAAAATGAGCCCTTCTGAGTTTCTCAGCAAGCTCAAGTCACTTGAAACATACGCTCAAATTTGATCAACAATCTTTGTATGCTGCTAGAAAAGAAATTTATGGCAAGGCAATGACCTCCAGGCCCAGTGTTTCATTCGACAACACAATGGCGTATGTGAGAGTTATAGTTATGATTTATCTGTGCCAGCAACATCCAGACACTGTGATACCCTTCCTATTTAGTATCCTGCACCTAACTTGCTAAGTCCCTCTGTAATCAGACACGTTTTCCTTGCGAGCTCGGGTGTCCGGAGAGGGACTTATGAATTATCCACCAGTTTTCATGAGCCAGCTGGCAGCAGGGTGTTCAAAAATTAGGTTTGGCTTGAAGGTTTTTTTTCAAACCCCAAAAGCTCTCACTTCCTCTCAAATTCAATCAACCCCCTTGCCCATTTGAACTGGGTCTACCTGTGACCATCCCCTTCCAATCTGTACTTCCAGATTGCTTGTATCTTGCTTGGGTCTTCTTCAACATGGACAAGAAGTTTTTGGAAGTTGCAATTGGGTGGCATTTGCGCTGGCAAAATGACTGATTTTTGATCAATGGCATTTGCTCAAATACAAAAGTTGTTCATTTGCTTGTTGTGGACATTTTGCTCTGCTCAGAATTTATGTATTGTATCAACTAAAGAAGTTGTGAGACTTTAGAGGATCAGGTCTATCCAAGTTCCTGCTTGTACACCAAAAGTAGCAAGTCCCTCTCCAATGCACCAAGCTTGTGAAGGTTAAAAAAGCCCTGTGAGAATTTGGGACCTGTTTTAAGTTAGATCCTGTACATTGGCAGAGTAGATAGTCCAGCTGAGCTTGGGGCCAACCAAGGTTTACTTTTTCACACTCTTGATTTTTGTAGATTACCCACCCCTTACAATTTAGCAAGAGCAATAATTTGTAAGGTTGTACTCAACTTTGGTCAAGTCAAAAGCTATACTACTCTATATGCCTATACGTTCACCATAACAAAATAAAAAACTGTGATAATTTATTGTGCTGGTCATGAAATTTTGAACTTATTCAGAGAATTGTTTTTGTAATTACTGGTCTTGATAGTCATTTCACAATTGCCTATCAGGCCCTCATCAATTACACTGTACCAAACCTCCACTGGGCCATGACAAAATTAGATTCAAAGAGAAAGAAAAAGAAAACAAAGTAAAGAGCTTCTCAAGCTAGAGGTGAGAAGCGCCTTGTGCCTTGTGTTGAATTACATGCCAATGTTTGAAATTGGATGAAGCACAAGTTACACCTCTGGAACAAACTCTGTCACCTGAACCAAACCCATATGAACTGTGACCTGAACCAAAACATCAATATGGATCATACTCTTCTGGTTCATGATCAAAATCCTTATAACCACCATACACCAGTTTGTCCAATTCTTCCTGATGTTCATTCACAAAAGCTTCAAACATGGCATTGTCAACAACATTTTCATCCTCATCCTCATTATAAACTTTCCCACCAAAAATCATCTCAATGCCATTTTGCTGACACACTTCCTGTAAACTTTTGAAGTCTTCTGGACAAAGAGAAGTCTCTTTATAATCCAGAAATTGAAACTTCTTCAGTTAGGCCAAAGTTGATCTTTAATTAAATTTGCAAATTCATCAAGATCATGAGACAGGTCACCTAAGTAAATCCTTGTGAGGTTTTTTGAACATTGAAAGGATTGTGCAAATTGAATGGGTAAAAAGTGTGTGATTTCCAAGTTTGTCAGAGTCCTTTTGGATA
This sequence comes from Melampsora larici-populina 98AG31, assembly GCF_000204055.1. Lineage (NCBI taxonomy): Eukaryota > Fungi > Basidiomycota > Pucciniomycetes > Pucciniales > Melampsoraceae > Melampsora > Melampsora laricis-populina. The sequence continues at coordinate 620,462 of NW_006768818.1, forward strand.
ATTCAAATTCAAATTTGTCGTTTCTGATGTCATCCCAAATTGGGCCTACCACTGGGTTCAACTTGCCATAAGCAAAATTACAAAGGTTATTGCATATAAGTGTGGCTAAGCTTGAGCTGAGAGGTTTGATGAATTTATGTAAGGTTGATACCACAAATGAATTACAATACACCAATGATAACACCTACAATAAACTTTTCCACTCAAGTTGACTCCAACTGGATTCCACACATTCAGCTCTGTGCAAGTTTAATTTGACAAGGCTAGTAATCAAAGCAAGATGAATTCCAAGTCAAGATTGACAATTAGCTGCTTGGTTGTCCAAAGCCCTTGGATGTATAGCATCAATCCCTGTACAGCTAAAAGTTGTGAGTTGAGGAAAATGGGTGAGAATTTTGGTGATAAAGGTTTCAGTGTAGGGTGCTCCACAATAAGCATATGAGACTGAAAGATTTTGCATGAAGCAAGTAAAGTGATGGGTCCAATAAATAAGTCTTGTATTGGATTTCAGGTGGTGGGCGCGGCGCGATTTTGGCGCCCTGAGCAGCGCCTGGGAGCGGCGCTCCCGGGCGCGGGTTTTTTTTTGAAAAAAGGGGTGGGAGCGCCCTCAAACCTAAGTAGGTGAGAAAAGGAGGTTTCCACCCTTTCTCACGCCCACCTTCAAGGAGTTCCCACTCTATCAGCGCTGGGGTTGGCACCTTTATTCATTCACCTATCAATTATGTCACCTAAAGCAACGTGGATTGAGCCTCCTTCAGGTAGCGGTAACAAATGGACTGGATTCAAAGCTTTCAGCATTCGCCACCACGGACGACGCCGTGCAAAGTGTAAATTCTGCAAGTTAGAAATGGATGGGAAGCCACCAAAATTATATCACCATATGACTCAATTGTGTAAATCCATTTCAATACACGAAAGATCTAATTACCAACAAATCAATCTTGAAGTTGCACTACAACCACTGAATACGACACCAGAAGAATCAACTGGATCAACACCCGCACCTGTTTCCATTTTAAAGCGACCAAAACTTGATCATGATTTTTCAAATCTCCATCATTTCAGTATCCGTAAACCAGAAGAAAATATGAAAATTTATGAAGATCTACTCAAAGCACTCATTACTGGCCATATTCCTTTTCGATTTCTCCATAACAAATCATTTCTCGAATTTCAACAGAAACTCTCAATTGCTCCATTCACTCCAGCCTCACGATACGTTATGATGGACAAAGTTCTTCCACAACTTCATGCTCGTTATGCAGTTGCGTCAAAAGCGGAACTTAAGCAGAATAGCAATATGACTATTTCATTAGACGGATGGACTGACTGCTCCCGAAACAGTGTCTATGCTGTCCTTCTTTTACGTGGTACCCAAATCAAGAAGCTTATTGATGTTCTAGACTTGGATGAGATCCGACATACTTCAGACAACATCCTGGCTGCTTTGAAAACTGCTTTACACGGGCAAGATGTCACCTGGGAGCAGATAGGAGCTATTGTCACTGATTCACCCAGTTCAATGGTCAAGTTACGAGTAAGTACTTGATATATTTCTTTTTTGTCTTCCTCATTTCTTCTTTTCTTGTGATGCTTAGAAGGCTGAGAGTTTTTTGTTCATCACCAATTGGTTTTACAGAGACTCGTTAAAGAAGAGTATCCTCATGTCATCCCATTAGCGTGTTGTTTACACGTGTTTAATCTCATCGTCAAGAAGTGTCTTGACCACCCGGACATGAAGGACACCGCAAACAACGACCGAACCATTGTCAACTTCTTCAGCTCATCTCACTTCTGGAGCCAGAAGCTATTCAAGTGGCGTATGAAAGAAGGCATAACACACGGACTCCAAACCTTCTGCGAGTCTCGATGGCATTCGATGTCAAAGGTTGCATTATCGGTCGAAAGCCACGAACGAGGTTTTCAAATGTGTCTTTCATTATTGAAAGACAACTCAATCTCGACTCCAACAATCAATAAGAATGTACAAGTCATTATCGAGAATCGAGATCACTTCACTTCAAACTCGATCCTAGTAAAATTAATCCGACCGGTGATTGATGCTCTCAGTAGATTAGAGCAAGCGAATACCTCAGTAGGCAACATTTGGAAAGAGATCATCACAGTCTACAATCAGCTACTGAAGATTGACTTATCGAGCTATCCACGATTCCTTCTTTACAAATCTCATTGTCTCAAGGTCTTGAACGAGCAAGCAAAGATATTCAACGAGCCAATTTACATCGCTGGATTCTTTCTCAATCCCTCTTATTCTCAAGTCGCTGTCTCACGTGCATATCCAATAGATGCCATGATCAAGTTGATACTTTCAATCGCCAAGACATGGAGCTACAAGAAATCTGAAGCACTCAGTCTTAAGAATCAAATAATACAATACTTCAGCGGCGAAGGGTTGTTTCAACCAACTACTATGGTTTCTGTAGCCATGAACTACTGGCTAGCGATTCGCTCGACTCCAAATACAACTATCCTCAAAGCCTTCGCCATCCGAGTACTTGAGCTGGTGGCGCACGCAGCAGGTGTTGAAAGTGTATTCAGCATGATGGGTGCAACAAAAACCAAGAATCGTAGTCGGATGACTGTAACAAATCTTAAAATGATATCACAGCTCGAGCTCCAGATCAAAGCCGAGGAAGCTGTGGATCCAGCTGTCAAGGATCTCAGCATTGTTAACTATGAAGATGAGGTTGAATCAGGTATCTTCTCCGGAGTCGATGAATTGCAAGAATTTGAAGATGGAGTTTTTGCTCAGCATGACTCACATACAGAAATGGATATAGAGGTAGCCTACTCTGGCTTTATTGAAACTTTGTTCAACATTTCTAATTTCACTACTATTGTAAGTAATAGAGCTAAAGTACAAACCATCAATGAAGATGAAGATATTGATGATGAAGATTGGAGCGCAGATGACCTTGTTATTTAGTTCAAAGAAAACCCATCCGATTAGAATCATAATAGAAACTGCTTTTTAGCCATCTTATTTAATTTTTTTAATTTTCTCGCGCCTCTCGCGCCTCTCGCGCCTCCTGCCAAAAAAGTAGCGCCGGGAGCCTGTATGGGCGCTCCTGGGCGCTACCTTTTTCCAGAGTTCGCGCCCACCAGCTGAATTGGATTGCCTCCCAAGCTTGAAGAGTGTTGAATATTTTTTGAGTCTGATGTTTTAGAATTTTCAGTAGGTATGGAAGGTCTTATATCAAGATCTATGTCAAGATTGGTGATATAAGGACAAGATTGTAGGATTCTGAGTAAGATTTCAGATTGTGACTTGAGATCCCACTGTGAACTCCGAGATGGATCTTGACTACTTTCCCCCATATCCAACCATTCTCTATGGTCATCTAGATGGTCTGTGACTCTCCACCAAATGTTTTTGACATGAACTGAATGTCCTCTGATGATTTTGTCAAGTGTGAACCACAATCTATGGACTGTAAAACTGTGGAAATCTCAGGGCTGGAATTCAGATCAAGGATACAATAGGATGACAATAATGGAAACAAATTACCTGGAAAAGATAAGGAGAGAACAACTGATAGAATGGACAATTGGCAGAGGCAGGTTATTGAATCTCTTTCAAGGGGAGACCTTTGAAATTACAGACAAGTGCAGTAGTAGTGTAAGCAAAGTATATGATCATACATAGACATGATATTGGACGCAAAAGCAGAAAATATAATTTTTGTGCAATTGGTTGTGGATGAACATGGGTAGAGGAATTTTCAGGCATATTTACTGACTGCAGCTTGGATTTTGAAACTTTTGAATACCTCAAAGGTCAAGATCATCATCATTTTTGTTTGGAATGTTGTTCAGGATCATTTCTCCAATTTCAACTGGCATAGATGACAGGTTCCCTTGAATGTGAGTGTGTGAAAGCGCGGTGGAGATTGAAGCGATTTCAACTTTCAGCTAATTTGTCTCAGCATTGAGGGGTTCCATTTGATGGCCTGCTTGGCTGCCTTATGAGGTCTCTATTTGGTGACATATTGCACCAACACCGCTAGATATATAACTCTTATTGGACTCACTTATCATCCACATGTTATTCCTTTAACTTATCTTGATCTAGCCTTGTTCTTGGTCTCAATCATCACTGTTACTCTTTTGATCTCTCTATCAGCATTTTTGGGGACATTTAACCTTGCTTTGAATTGAGGTTGGGTGGATTGGGTGGACTGGACCTCTTCATACCAATAAATCATGATAAAGAGATGGCATTGTCATTTGCTTTCATGGGAGATAGGAGTACCTCTTGCCAATCACATTTATTCCCCATTCAGTAATCTTCTTATATGACTGTCATTCTACCATGCATTGACCTTTGACTAATTAGTAGATCATCTCAAATCAAATCAGTAAATAGGGTTTTCTTCTGATGCAAAACTAAACAGAGTACCTAATCTCAATACATCCACTTTTTTGACCACTGTACCATTTCCAAGTTCTGATCATCTTACAAAAGCCACGATAACTTCACATCAGAGATCTCCCTCTTGATCAATTGATCTTGTTACCAACTTGATTTCATTTTTGATTTTTCAGACTGAGAACAAAACTGAAAGGGAATAGAAGAGAGACACAAGAATGCAACAGAACAAGCTAGTCTTATAACATCAAACTCAAAGTTTAGTTCATGATTCTTGCCTGATAGCCCTCAATGACTAAGCAAGTGAATGAAGAGAAAGGTTGAAGTAGCGCGACTTTGACAGAGTTTACTTGTATCGTTTTGTGATAGTCTTGTCGTTAGATTGAATCGTTCTTACCCCATCGTTTCAGATATGATCAGTCGTGTGTACATTTTTTTGAATTTTAACGTATCATCCTCAGGGCAACGGGACACCAGAACAACCTATAAGATTACGATTTGGACGATGATAATTGTTTAGGACATCATACAATGGTTGAGAGATATTTGAAGCTGACTCACGTTCAGGGCTCTTCAAACCGTTACAAAAGTATGTTTTTTTAATGTCTGTGTTGTCTGTGGAGTCGAAGTCTTTACACTCTGGATCATACAAAGTCACATAGATATCAAGTGTTGAGACATCAGCATCCGTCCATCCAAAATCCAACATCTGCAAAAATTTGTTTACTCACCATACTGATTCCCCTGAATTGTATACCAGACGCACTTGACGCCTTGGACGGGTGAGTTGCTGAGATCTTTACAATCGGTGCCCTCAGTAGGTTGACCTGGCGCTAATGTGATTCACCGAACGTCAGTAGTGCCCATTGCTGATTACAGATCGAGAACACTATGTAACCAAAGATGACTTACTTTCCGGGTGGCATTGATTGTTATGGAAAATGTAGCCATCGCAAGCTAATGGACCAGTTCAAGACATGTACGTCAGCACACAATATATCAAAATCAATGTGACGGATTCGTGATCCCCGCCAGAAAAGCTGCACTGACTTGTCCTATCGGTCTCTGTGGTGAATGAAAAGTCGGATATGCAGACCACATCCACAGGGTCAGCCTGTTTGCTTTGATTTACAAGGCTCAAAACAACAAAGATAATCATAACATAGTGGTTATTGAAGAAATTCATTTTCGCGCTGGGAATGTGCTCGAGAGATGATGATGCGCAGATGTCTGGGATGTAAAGCTTGTGGTGGGAATGGATTATAGAGCCTTTTGAAAACTGAATCATCTATAAATCATGTGGTGCAGTACATGTACGAAAAAAGATGCTTGTCAACGGGCCTAACTGCGTTACCCTTGAACGTGTCCCCTCGTGTTGCTTCTGGAGGGTGGGCGAAGGTCACCGTTTGCCATTCAATCGCAGTAGAGACCATTCGTCCATTGCATTGAAAAATCAAGAGAGAATTCGGGTGCAATCCAATCGGGCTGATGGAGGCTGATGGATAAAGCATTCCGGACTTTCCGGAAAGAGTTCAGGTTGGTCGAAGGCGTCTTCGGAGGGAGCACCGGATCTATCTCGATTCTCGACTATACTCGGGCGGGGGGGGAATTTTGATAAGTTGTCTGAGAAGAATTTTCTGAGACTTTGATGATACAGACCTCCGGTACCAGCATATAATATGCCTATTACACATCCCTTGAGATTTCATTTTTATTGCACAAAAAAACAGATAGTGAAGTCTGAGCAAGTAAACAAGAAAGTTAGTAAAAGAAAGAAACATGGAAACATGGTAGGACACATGTTAGTACCTAAACAAGATCAACACATATAAGAACCTGGTGATGGAAGTTAAAGTTAACAGGATTCTCCCACTACACCACAGGGCGGCTGGCAGGTGAGCATCAGGTGAAATGGTCCTCTGCCAAAAAATCCCGGGCTCTCCACCTGAGGCCACACTGATTTGATTTCAGGTGAAACTCAGGGTGGCCAACACCTGATGTGATCATGTGTCCACAAGGTGATGACTCACCCATCCATTATATGAAGATTCTCACTTGTTCGTCAGGTGAGAATCCTCATATAATGGACAGGTGAGCCATTGGATGAGACTGCTCACCTGTTCATCAGGTGAGAAGACTCATATGGTCATGGTGCAAGAAGTCTCATACCATGATGAGGCGAGAAGACTCATAAAGTCTCATACCATGACCATACAAGTCTTCTGGTCCAAAGAGGCTTACACCGTGACCATATAAATCATTTCACCGCATGAACAGGCAAGCAGTCTGGTCCAATGGCTCACCTGTTGTGGTGAGATATTTATACCTCAACCATCTCACTTTTTTCTCCCGAGTGAAGCCATCTTTATCTTTAGTTAATGACAAGTTTTTTTATTTTCTTTCAATTTGATTTCAATCTCAAAGGTACATTATTGAGAATAAAATAAAGAGGCATAGGGATTTTTAGTTTACAAATTAATAGAGAGAAGCTATAATGAAAATCACAAAAAATCAAAAAAAAAATTAATAAGAAGGGAGTTTAGATTTAACAAAAGGGTTCATAGGTGTAGTAGGAAGGAGAATGAGAAATAGGAGAAGAGAGTAGAGAGAAAGGAAGGGGGATCAACTTATATAGCGATCAATCTAAAAGAAAAGTGGATGCAGAAAAGAAATAAAGAAGATCAAGAAAAGATAATACAGATTAGTTAAAGTTATGAGATTGAAAGAAAGAAAGAAGGACATTTAAAACTTACTAGTAGATCAAAAGAAGAACTTGCTGAGATAATAGAGGAGGAATGGTTAAAAGCCTTCTGAATTGATCAAACGAGGTGAAAACTAAAGTAAGAAGTTGATGATGAGAAAAGAAGTAAGAAGATGATCGATCGAGCCAAAACAAGTGAAGAGAAAAGAGTATTGTTGTTAGTTTAAGATAGGACGAGAGATAAGAATAGGAAATGATGAACTGACCAATAAAAGATAGGATAACAAAGTAAAGAGTTGCTTGAGGATTGATTGATTGATCTGGATGAGACTAGTAAATGAAGAAAAGACTCACGGAAACGTTTGGAAGACACTAGCGATAAAGTAATTGAGTGACCGACCAACAGTTGGAAGTAGACATTAGATTTGGAAAACCGACTTGAAGCCTAGAAACAAAATATTAGCAGGAGCAGTGAAAAGAGAAGAGAACAATAAGATGAAGTACCATACAAATTTAAAACAACCAAGTAAAGAGGAAGAAGATACTGAGCACAATACGGATTGAGAGATACAGCTGTTAAAAGAAATAACGGTAGAAACACATGTAAATGTGTTACAACGGGATTTAATTCCAAAGTCCAAAACTCATTTTCAACCGTATTTTCTCAATGGCGTTTGACAGCCTTGGGCTGAACCTGGCCGAACATCCTCTCCTTTGATTCCATGCCCCACGACATCACGACCTCCACCTACATAGCACGCATGTCCATTTCACACCACCTCGCTTTAGGGACCAGTCCGTCATGGATCTGAGTCGTTCAATTGTTTGATCTCTTTTCACATCATCTTTCAAATCGCTCAACCTTATTACCAACTTTCGGTTTCAACTCTCTCAATATCAGCCTTCATTGGATTCTCATATCCCAAATTGTAATCGCTATCCGCCCCTTACGCACGACACTTTTCAACCCAATCTCCAAGGAATCCAGCTGGACCCTTGTCACCCTCGAATACGACTTTCATTTGGCTCCCAAATCTCCAAACGCTGTTCGAATCTGGACATTTTCCTTCAAGGCCACCTCACCTCACTTCTGGATCACAATCTATCTCGAAATCCATCAACTTTATCTTGTTCAAATTGGAGACTTCGACCACGTTCTTGAGGTTGCGCCTGATTCATCCCAACTTTTCAAACCAATCTGCCAGGAATCAAGACGCTCGTCGTGTTTTTCATTGGCTCCTAAGACTCCCAAGGCTTTTTCAATCTCGAATTTTGCCATCAAGACCACCTGACCTGAGTTCAAGATATCAATCTATCTCGAAAACCAACAACTCTATCTTAATCGACATTGAGACTTCAAGCTCGTTTCGGAGCTTCTTGGCCTGTTTGATCACAACCGACTCACGTTTGTGTTCTTCTGACAAACTCTGGCGTTTTGCCCTTCGTTTCTGCGGATTTTGCCATTCGATTGTTGTAGATTTTCCAGTCTCTCGTAGCAGATTTCCAAGTAAGCTCAAAAATTCGTCATCTCTTTGGTCTTTGGTTGCTATAAGAACAGACTGATGAACTTACCAACCTCCCACCTCAAGCAATCCACTAGTCAAGCCTGTCTTTCGGTTCACTTGCTAAATATCATCTTTTCCAAATCAATTTCCACTCAAGTTCAACTCGTCTATAGTCAGTTATATTATCCCAATATATCTCTCTTGTTTCTTTGGGTTATAAGCCAATTCCTTACCTTTTCGCTCGCTTATTTTGTATGCAGCTTGTTCGATTTAGTCATCAATATAGCAATAGTCAGTCATCCCTCTGCTTCGCTTTTTCCTTGTTCAGCAGTAACCTCATTTCTCTTCATTTTGTGTTACTTCAGAAATGTCTGGATTAAGTAACCTCAACGTCACCAACTCACAGGAGTCAGTGACTGGCCATATGAACGCATGTAAGATAATCCTCACACTCCTCTTCATCTACCATGCCCATCTCCGATAACTGATTTGTTCTCAGTGTTTGAGCCTATATCAACCATTTACGAGGGAGATGATGCTCCCGCACGTTTTCATAAAGAGCCGCTATTTCGACTTGGTTCGGATTCTTGCCTTCGTTTCGACAAGTCTCACGAATTCACCATTGGAGTGTATTTCAAGATCCACTCCAATGATGAGGCTGACACAATCACCCCGCCCAGCAACACTCGCGTCACCACCACTCGTAAGACAGCTACTCCCAAGGTCAATGTAGTCGACTCGAAAATCTTCAACGATGGTAATGTAATCGAAATGAAGAGCTGTCTTTACGGGAAATCATTCAATGATTTCAAGAAGATGTGTGCCGATGTTTGTGATTAATATTCGGATGGTATGAAACACCTGATCCTGGAGAGTGATCTAGCTCCTCTCTGTATATGGAAAGGTGTGACTGGTCGGTCCAAGGTGGTCATCAAAGATATCCAGACCTGGCAATCGTATGTTGACAACTTGAACAAATCAAAGAAAAAGGAAGGTACTATTATGATCTTCACTGAAAATGAGGCCGTTAAGGCCAAGAAACTCGCGCTAGTAAGTCATTCCGAATTGCATTTCCTACCTATCAGTTTGACTGATATCTCTTGTTCTATGCTTCACAGGCCTCTCAGGCCAAAAAGGTCATCGCTTCAGCTGGTGGTACTCAACCTGCTAGTCAAGATTTGGACGCGGCAAATGCGCGCGCAGAGGTTTGTCACATTAATTCCCATTTCTAACAATCTCTCTCTTGGATCTCATCGTTTTGCGGCTAACGATCTTTGGGTGATTATCAACCAGGCTTCTGAGCGTATGGTTGCTTTACACGAGGCGACTGCTGCCATCTTTCATCAGCATGCGGAAGAATCATCTTCTGGAGGGGATGGTGCAGTTTTGGTCGCGCCTTGGGATCCAATGTTTCAATATCGTTTCACTTTGAGATGCGCTTACATTTGGGCTCAAGAGGAGGTAAGTGACCAATCTAGACTCCATTCTGCCAAGGCTATGCTGAAGACTGTTGGTATTGCATCACTTTACTTGACTTCCAGGCCAACGGAATGACCACTCGAGCCATTGCGCCCTACACGCCTGATTATATTCGCGAGATGATCAAGGGACGAGTGTTTCACAAGTCCATGAGCGCTCGTGACCGCGCTGAAGCTCGCCTGCCCGCTTGGGCTGTACAAGGGCAAGTAGGTAGTAAACGCTCCTTCTTTGATCATGTCCCCACCGTTCCTGCTCCTGTTGGAGGTTCTTCGGCTCCGGTGAATGGATCCACCGCTGAGGCCGAGAATCCTACCAAGAAGGTCAAAACCGAACAAGGTCAGGCCAATTGTTCAATTTGCATGTGACCTGGTGATTGTATCACTGACCTTGATTTTTTGCACGACATGCTTTCTTCTTGCCAATCCCAGGTCAATCTAAACCCAACATCGTATGGGTTTCCGACTCAGAAGACAGCTCGACCGTCCTCTCAGATGCAACCTCGGACGGCATTGAGGTGATGGCTCCTGAGGCAATGTTGGAAACCTTCTTGATGTCCTGTGGTATTCCACCGGAGGACATCAACACCCGATTGACTTTGGCTAAAATGCACGTTGAGAGTTGGACCGACCTGATTCCCTCAGCCCAAATGACCGAGTCTTCTTTAATCAGCCGCGGTATTGCCCAAGCCATCACTGGCCGCCTCCTTGCGGGGGCCCAAGCTCGCCAAATGCGCTCACGTGGTCAGTCATGGCACGTGGCCCATCTTTCCAGCCCCGAGCTCTTCTAGCGGGACCACTAAACAAACTTTTTCTCACAGAATGAATCCGAGCTTCCCTTCAACACAATGCGAGTGACTAATATAAAGTCATACATATGCATTTGTAGTAGATGTTTTCTTTTACCTTGTTCCTTACTTCCCTGAATCGGTATGAATGGTTCCAAAAATAAACTTGATGTAAGCAGGCTTTACAAATATAGGCGATATAAATCGCTTGAGTGGTACTCCAATCTTCTATTTCAATCCCTTTTTGTGTCTCTTTCCGAAATCGACTGTCTCTCATAGGACCTCACCGATATTTTGTCTTGAATCTTTCTTGTGTGCGAGTTTTGTGATAGTCCTCTCCCCAAATATTGTTGGCGATGTCCGTGAAAAGCAAAGTTATGTTATCTGTCCATCCTTTTGACCCTCAGAGCCTTGCCAATCATCATGAAACTACTCGGATTATAACCTCTATGAATCCGAGTAATTTCATGATGAATACCAAAGAGCTGATCTTCATTCGAACCTTCACACTTGATTGGTCTGCTCCGTGTGACCGAGAAGATCATCAATGAATATCTTCGAAGATCTTCGTGTTTTTTAGGTTACATTCTTCTTTCAGACATGAACGATCTGAATCACTTTTGGAAATCTTTAACTTCTCAATATAATGACAAAGCCAAAGTTCCGCTTCAATCAGAACTTTTGTCCTATTTGTCTTCTACGTGTAACCTGAAGAACCTCGTAGTTCTTTGAATTTTTGGTACAAGCTACAATTCGGTTTGTAGCTCATGTGGCTACAAACCGATTCATGGTCTCTCTCATCTCACAAAAGTTCACTTTTATGTTTCACGATGTTAAATCAAGTGATCAAAAAATCAATATGTTTATTGCGAAGAACAATTTGAAAACATGAGGGACAAAACCACACAGAGACTCCCCCAATCTGGCTTGGGCGAGAGACACCAAAATGAATGGTTTACAAATAACCACACCCGCGAAAAAGGGCAGTACAAAGCGTTTCAGAGAAAACATTCATTGTTGAAATGAAAATACCCGCCTTCTCCTCTGCCAAATTCAAAGCGGTTTGGAGAATTTGGCTTCTTCGCAATCGGGCTTTGAGGATTGAAAAGCCTTTTTTAATCGGATTGAAATCGGGGCTATAAGGCGGAAGATATAGCAGACGAACCCCTCGGTGTGCGCATAGCTCAGCAACACGGCCTCCATGATGTATTGGCGCATTATCCAAGACCAATACGGAGTTCCGGGCCGGCCATGGGTTCATTGCAGGCAACTGGAAAAGAAGTGACTCATGAGATCCCAAAAAAAAAGAAAAAAGCGAGACAGGGAGTTCTGAAATAACTAACTAGATCTTCCTCCAAGAAAGATTCAAAATCAATGCGGGAATAACCACCTGTCTGAACTTTACATGCGAGGACCCCATCCATCGATATCGCAGGGAGTACTGAAAAACGAACGGCCGCTGTTGGCCTTTGCAGTCGAGAGGTTCTTTGACCAACAGGAGCTCGTGCATAGTCACGATATAGTCGACGTTTGCTGATGGCACTCTCATCTGTTTGAATGTGAAAACAGATGATCAGTGTTTCAGATACAAATATGAACTGGGCATGCGTAGAACCAAAAGTACCTGTAAACACTAGGCACCTGGGGTCGATGTCGTGAATGCGCTCTATGTAAGCACCTCGAGCCTCATCTGATCGGTTTGGGTGTACCGTCCTGGATTTTTTTCGTGTCCAGCGAAGCCAATTACGTAGCTCATTCGATAGCGTCATAGTGGTCACTCGTAGGCCAAAAGTATCAAACAGCTTGGTTTGTAACTCGTCTAGGTAAAGAGTTGGGTCGAGACGAAGGGAGTCGAGTATGAAATTCTTTTCAGCTTGTCCCAAACTCGCAGGAGCACCTTGAGCCATGTGGTCCACTGGGTTGGTTACCACAGCTCGAGTCCGCTGATACAGAGAAAACCAGCGGCGAACTGAGGTCAGGGAGAGACCCATGCCCAGGGTAGTGATGATGTCATGAAACCGCATTCCTCGAAGGACCATTCTGACTACGACAACCTTGACATCCGCGCTGAATACGTTTTTGGGCATCTGATAGAAAAAAAGAGGAAGATGAGTGTCAGGCCCATTAGCACATTAGTCAAAATTGGCTCACCACGGCCAAAGTGGTTCCAGGAAGTGGCTCAAAAGGCGAAGTTAGAGTGAGAAAGTGACGGTGGATAACAAAAAATTGGAAAATGGAACTGAGAGAAAGGAAAAGAGATGGGCGGTGAAAGAACTGGAACTTCGTGGGGAGTCAAAACAGTATGTACATACACAACACTGCGGTTATTCCGTCAGATGATGAGATTCGCAGTTTCGACATATGGACAGTAACAGAGAATCGACAGCCTCTGACAGCTCTCACACGTTTTTGGGAGCAAAAAAAGAGTTTCATCGGGTTTTTACCTGTGGAGATTTAAATCCGGGTGCAACACATTTGCATCATTTTCTACCGTTAGTTCTTTTAACAGCTGTATGTAAGATATTATTAACAAAGTAGGAGCCTCAGGAGGAATAGACCAACTGAGATCGAGAGGGATGAAGAGAAAGCATGGATGATGTCATTGAAGTTTTCAAGCATAAGCATACAGTACATCAATTACAAGCATAAATCATGTGATTTGAGTTTTAAACCCCAAACCCGTCCCCAATTCCTGAGAGTCACACACCCTCCCTCCGATTCGGTGCTTACAATTTCAACACCCAATCCGCACATCGAGTGATCATGAATCCATAATCGATAGCTGTTCTCTCTCACATTAACTTCCACTCTTGACTGACCAACTTATCAAATTTGATTCACATACAAATCTGTAAGTTTAAATCTCTTTCATCTCTTCAAAATGTTTTATTTGAATCAACAACTAAGATCTTGAGTTTGCTTTTTTTATTTAGTATGGGGGGATGTCAAAGGCTAAAGCCAAATCTACTGGACTTGAAATTCAATGAGAAGGTAAAGAATTGATTAAAGATAAATCACAACCACGGAGAAATGCAGTCAAGATATATCCATTAGTAAGTGAGCATGAATTTCCTTGGAAAAATGTCATCATCATTTCAAATGCTGATTCTCATGTGTTTGTAAACCTTTCTTGTTTGAAGTCATGGAAGAATCAAGTCACTGGTTTACTTCATCTACAAGTGAATCCATCTGCAGTCAAGAAATTAAATATTGATCCATTTGAATCAAATCAAAATCAATCTGATCGCGCGCATTAATTATACTCTGAAGGAGGAAAAGTAGATGATTTGAAAAAAGTTGAAGAGATCCTATAAGATTTTCAGCCTGAATAACAATGTATCAATGATAAAGCCTTCAATGAACTTTTCCATTTATATTGATTCCACCTGGCATCCAAACATGCAGCTTGGTCCAAATGTAATTCAACGAGGTGAGTAAGCGAAGCGAGCCGTATTCCAAGTGGTGATTGAGGAGCTTTCTCGGTGCCCAGACGATCAGCAGCAATCCTTGAACAACCAAAACTTTGGAGTTGATGAAGGTTTGACAGAATGTCTACAAGAAAGGATTCTGTGTAAGATGGTCGTGTGTTTGGACATGTTAGTGAAAGATGAGTGAGTGAGGTAAGTTGAGAGATGGGTTTGATAAAGATGTTTGGCATTTGATCGTAAGATGATGATCTTGAAGAGTCTTGAAAGTTTCTTGCGCGCATTACTTCCGGAGTTTTGGCAGGCATCGAAGGTCTTGGATCGAGATCTACATCGAGATTGACAAGATTTGGACAAGATTTTAAGATTTTAAGTAAAAGTCCCGATCGTGCCTTAGGACCCCACTGTGACTTCCAGGATCGATCGTAACGAGTTTTATTTGAGCGCAACAGTTCTTCTCGCTCCTCTGAAGCGGATTTAGAGTCTGAGACTCTCCACTGGATTTTTCGAACATGGTCCGAATGTTTTTTAATAGTTTCTTCAAGTGTAGATGTTAATCTATCCACTGCAAGCCCTTTGAAATTTAAACCCTGTAATGGAGATCGAAATCATTACATTGTACTGAATCGTGAGAAGACGATGATAACGAGAGAAGTAAAATACCTCGAAAAGATAAGGTGTGCATATTTGATAGAAAGACCTATTGACCGAAGCCAGCGATCGAATATCGTTCAATGGGTTACCTTTTGAAAGTCAAACATGTGTAATATTGCAGCAGAGTATATAATCACACACAAAGTTCCATTTTTCCCCTTCTTTT